>NW_023416878.1:778609-786314 GCF_002922805.2 Oryzias melastigma | reverse complement strand
CGCTATGCTGGGGCTGGATCACGCTTAAACCTCCAGAACATTTAAAACGTCCCCCGGTGAGCTCGCTGTTCGGAACGTCGGGGGTCCGTAGCTCTCGGGACGCGGCGCCGGACGCGAGCCCGAGCCGGTACCACCAGATGTGGTACTGGACGCGAACCGGAGCCGGGTTAGAGTGCAGGAGCTCTCCAGGTCCTAGCGCCGGGCCAGTTCTGGCTAGCAGCTCAGTGGTTGGAGACCCGCCCGTGATCTAGTGAGAGTAGCCGGTGAGTTAGGGTGGGACGCCCGCGCGCGGGGGATGGAAAGGCACTTATGAGAAAATCCCATTGACTGTAAAAATAATGGACTTATCGAACTATGAGGTCCTCCCATTATATACAGTCTATGGAAAATCCGCGATTAATGCGTCAAAAAAATTGTCGGCGTCAAGCACATGTCAAATTAACGCGATTTTAACGCGCTAAATCTGACAGCCCTAATATTTACTAACAAACACATCACAATGACAAACTGATGAAAACTGTAAAGGCTTCAGTACCAATAAGTGTTGCATATGAAATCGCGTAAATGGTTGAAGAATTATGGTAATTATAAGAATGCAAAAAGTGGAGCTAAAGCTACTGTGCTGAAGGGTTAAATAAAGTTCTAAAAGTCTTGCCATTAACCGTAAACAGTGCGATGGTCAATTCTACCACTACTACTAGCGGTATCTGCTAACTCCATTTGAGGAGCAATAATGTAAATGTGAGTATCATTCTTCTGCCTCATTGAGGCCAAGGATATGGAATGGTTTGTGTTGAGTTATTCCTTTTTCTTAAAATGCATGAATAAATATGTGATACACAAAATGTTGCTATGATCAAATAATCCAACATTTTTGTTGGACCACTAATGTTAGACTGGGGTTGTGAGGGTCTGTAAGCTAGCGGGCAAGAGCACCAACTGTTCCCCCACAACTCAGGGGAATTTCTAATTAACTCCTGCCGCTCAGCAGAAACTATGTCCAAAAAATGACACTGATTTTTGGTTTTGGCTAAAAACAGCATAAATATAATTAATAGACCACTGAGAACAATTAAAAATAGATCAAAAGATGGTCAGGGTGGGACTTTAAAATGCATTTGTAACTAAAACTCTTCACGATTTCGTTAAACATACGGTACATTGCAACAGTCTTAGCTGGTTTCTGAAACACAACATCTCCAACAACCTCCTGCTTTCCAAATCCCTCCATTGTGGTGTGTCAGGTAGATATTTAGGTTGAGTGAGTGCATGCAGGGTGAAAACTGCAGAGCAGCAACGGCGCAGTCAGTCAAACCGGACAGATGATCAGGATAAGAGCCAGAAACGGCGCCGTCCATCATTCTGTCCGCCTCCTGCGTGAAGAACACACATTATCATCCCATCATTGAACTGTCAGTCTACACCTCGGACATAACACGCGCACTGTCAATTTCGTGTGTTAGCACACCATGTCAATTTTGTTCTGATAAGAAGTGCATTATGTTTCTTTCAGTTTGACGGACAACAGGAGGATTCTCAGGAAGACAAAATCACGGGGGCGCCGTTATTGCACTGGCTCCATATCTCTGCATGTATGTTTACATTTGAACACTCGTTAAAGGAGCCAACGGGCGGCACAGAGGCAGGGGCTTGTGGGAATGCATTTCTGCTTTCAGCAGCAACAAACTTGGCCACCTGCTTAACCACTGCAAGAAACAAAAAAATGAGTATTTGTAGAGTTAAATGTTAAAATTTAATTATTGACATAGTATTGCATTAGTGAAAGATTTGTATCAAAAATTAAATATTAAAAAATCTATTTTGTAATTAAAAATATTTCTTGGTGATCCTAAAAACAAAAATAATATGTGTAAAACTTCCTTCACAGCAGACCGGGAGACGGGCGTTAAAGTGACCAATCTAAATGAACAGTCAATGAAAATGTATATTCTATTTCTATGGACCTAAATTGGGGCCAATAATATTTGAAACCCAAATAAAACATTTTGAAAAAAATATTGGTGTTTAGCCAAAAAAAAATGTGAATGTCCAAAACTTTTGCTATTCTAAAATAAACTTAATTATTTTCAGCTTCAAATATTCCGTATTTTAGGCTTCAACACTCAAAATTTCAATTTCAAAACGTTTTTATTTTTTCACTTTCAACTCTCTTCTCTTGTTTTCGAAGCTGAAAATTTCAGTTTCAAACCTTTTACCCCATTGTGGTGCGCTGGGACGGGGCTAACATCTTATGGGATCTGGCACCTGTTGACACGTGGGATAAAATGTCCGACCAAAAACAACATGTAGCCTTGGACCAAACCCACATTAACACATGATGAAAAAGCCAGCACAGCAATGACCCACAATCAGAATAAGTCAGATTGGATCAACACTTAGCATGACACACCTATTTCAATCGGAAGGAAATTTTGATCTGAATGAGTCTGATCACCGTGTTTACATGAACCATTTTTATTTCCGATCAGGCGTTTAATACAATTTCTTGTGTCCATGTAAACACAGATAGTATCAGAGAACTGGACTGAGTGAGTGTGACATCATACATAGAAAATGGTTTATTTCCAGCTTCAACCAAATTAAGTTTCGAACGCCGCCATTTTGGAGCCGGACGTTGTCAGTAAGCAAGCAGTGATTGGTTTAAGTCGACCTGAGTCGTTGTTTCCCTGGCAACCACCCCTACCATTAAGGAGCTTGTTTGAAGTCCACACTCCTGAAAACAGGCTACATTGTCAATCAAACTCTTCGTTTGACATAAGCTCCTCCTACTTTTATTGAGGTATCTGATTGGTCAGTTTATAACTTGAATAATTTGAACTACAGGAAAACGTCAAGAAAAAAATGAGGATTATCAAGAACATGTTCAAAAAAGGGATCATAGCAAAAATGATTTGTATAGAAAATAGTGACTAATTGTTATTTCTCTATTGAAGTATATGGGATTTTGACTTCCTGTTAGGAATGCCAGGGGGAGGGGCCACTCCGTCCAGCTCTCATATACAGTCAATTCCCTCACATTTAAAGCCAGGTTAAAATCAATGATGCAGGAAAGATGTGGTTTTTTTGCTGCCAGAGTGCAGCACCTGCTGCTTCAAAGGATCAAATCTTTATTTCAAAATCCACAATATTTAAAGTCCAGAACATTAGAGAAAATAACATTCTTTTCGCCGTTTCTTTTTCAGATCTTTCTCAAATTTTCAATCTATTTTGTTGTGAGATCAGTTAAGAAGCAAAATGACTTTCTTTAATTAAATAGACCATACCATGATTTTCTTAATCCTTTCAGAGGGAACTATATCCATATATATGATCATATATTACCTTTGGAACCTAAAAAACAAATTATTCGTGAAATATGAGTCATTTTTGTGAACCGTTTTAATACACGGAAATAAAACGACTCGACCTCTGAGGCTCCGCCTTTCACTCCTTGTCGGTCCCGCCCATTCCATGACATCATCCTTGAGCCCGCCCGCCTCCACAGCATGTATAAAATTTGTAAACAAAACCACGTGACTAAAGATCTCTTCAGTCATTGGCCAGCAGCTGTGGGGGCGGGTCTAGACAGTCGAGAAAGATGGATGCGCTGCGGTTTGTAAATGCTTTTCAGGATCTTTCACTTCTTCAAACTTTGTATTTTGCTGATGGATTTTGAGCATCTGTATGAAGGCCAGGTCCAACACAATTCACTGCAACTTTGAAACTGCGGAAGAATCTTGCATGATGGTTACTGGAGATGCTACAGGTACAGGTACGTTTGTGACAGAAAGATTAGAATGTGGATCAGGTTAAAAGCTGTTTAAATGAGCATGAATTCATGCACGCCACGTAACGAGACACAGAAAAGAGAGTTTTTTAGTCTTAAAATAAACGTTCTAACAAGTAAACAGTTGGACCAATTATTTATTTTTTGCTAACATGACAATCTAATGCTCTACATTTGTCCGCGGCTCACCGATCGCCTCATTTCTACCGTGTTTACATCACGTGACTGTCGGGTACGGTGGCCGTTTTGGTTCAGTTGTTCCACTTTCGGTTCGTTTCCTGTTCAGACTGAGGAATCTCAGAGCGAACCGAAGTTCAGTCCGATTGGAAACGAACCGAGAGCGACTCGAAAAATGGATCAGAGAGTGGATCCTGGTACAGGAAGATAGTTATCTCCTGCCAGAAGACACATTCTGGCAGGAGATAACTACCTCTTCACCACAGCTCCGTGGAGACAGTGGGTGTTTGTTCATTGTAGTCTGGGGGCGGAGCTTGCAGCACAGATTGTTCTTGGAGGGGGCACATCGATCTTACGTCAGCACGTTTCCAACCGCTCGTTTTCGTGGGTATGGGAGGGGCTGCTGCAGACAGAGCAGGTTTATACAGGATCACTCTTAAATCCATGAACGGATCAAAATGCTGCTTTGGGGTTCTTTATAGAGAGGAATGAACAGTAGAATGCACTTAGAACCTCAAAAAGTAGATTTTTTATGGTATGGCCCCTTTAAATAAAAGTCCTGTATGGGATTTGAACTGTTTGTAATACTTTTGGCCACTAGAATATTAGAATTAATAGAAAACTCTATTTTTCACTTTCTTTCTATCGTCTCTGGGAATTTTTTTTTTTTTGTACAGTAGGAAGATTAAACTCACTTTGTTCTCAAACGTTTGATCAAATACGCCATGAATTTGACCTCATTGAAAGTTATTTGCAGCGTATTTAAGGTGCAGACAAAAAGCAGACACTCCGCGTCGTTATTTTTGCTCCGAAAAAATGTCCTCTATTTGTGGGGAAAGCATTCCTGCTCTTGTTGTGGCTCAGGCTGAGACACACAGTGCGTCTGACCTTACCATAAAACCGATTTCTCTCCAGTAGCTCAAGTGTTTATCTCACTGAAAGATCCTTGGAGGCAGCCGCACGCACACACAGACACACACACTTTCAGCTTTGAGAGGGTTAACATGAAAAGGAAAATATTCATAGAGAAAACTTTCAGCAGAAACCATCTAAAGACGGGAGGTGAAAGCCTTTATGACTGCATTTCTATTGGTTAAGAAGGCTTTAATCTTCAAGAAGTGACCCCAGAAAACCTGCAGGCGATTTGTAAATCCAACTCAACGCGTAAATCAAGAAAGCTGAAAGTAAAGGCGTACATTGGAAATATTGACCCTGATTGGAAAAAATAAATATTTTGGTGAAATTCTTTGTGCATAAAATTTTGAGTTTGAACTGGAAAGGTAAAGTGTTTGCTCCAAACCTGGATATTAAAGGACAAAAACCAAAACTTTGAGGGAATAATTCAGATTGGAATTCCAGGGAAAGACTTTGTTTGTCACCAAGATGGCGTCCCTTTTGATGTGGATCTGATGTGGATCTTTTATCTCTCCATGGTGGCTTATTGGTCAAACCTAAAATAAGTCATGGAGACTGCCGACCCAGACATGTGGACCGTCAGAGTCAGCAGCTCCTGCTAACCAAAACTACCTAAAGAAAACAAATAAACAAAGCCCACAAACTAAGACTACCAACCCGAAACTAAAATAACAAAACCCAGCAGAGTAAGACTGATGAGGACAAAGGGGGGAAAAAGAACAAAATAAAATAAAATAACTTCCTCCAGCTCCTCTGGGGGAAACCCGAGGTGTGCCAACCGAGAGTCGTAGTCTCTCCAGCGTGTCCTGGGTCTTCCACCCAGTGGGACATGCCCGGAACACCTCTCCAGAGGTGTCCCAGGGGCACCTGGACCAGATGTCTGAGCCACCTCAACTGGCTCCTCTTGATGGAGGAGGAGCGGCTCTACTCTGAGGTCGGGATCTCGTTCTTTCGGTCACGACCCAGAGCTCATGACCATAGGTGAGTACGGGGACGAAGATGGACCGGTAAATTGAGAGCTTTGCTTTCTGGCTCAGCTCTCTTTTCACCACCACGGTTCGGTGAAGTGATGAACGATCCTTTCGGTCGTACCTGGTAAGATTTAAAATGAAAAATGAAAAGAAGAGTTTGTCTGAACACCTCATCCACTCCTGTTTATTTGTACGATCTTTAATATGTCACTCATGGTTTCATTTATTAAATAGAACAAATCAGTGCCATATCAGTGACTGACAGCCCTCATATGTTTGCATCGGCTCAGCTGCAGAAAAAAAGGTAGGTTTTATTCAGCGATCTTTCCTCTGTGTGGGGGCAACAATAGTTATCAGCAGCTGAAGGAAATTAAAGGGACGGTCCAGTGTTAATATGCAGATATGCAGATTGGTGATAGAAACACTCTCACTGTCTGTCACACGTCCCCGCCCCCTCTCCAGGCCCGCTGCACACACACTCACCTCCTTCAGGTGGTGCAGGACGGAGTCAGTATCATCGGACGGGATGAGCGGTCGATTCATCTCTGTGACATGAATACGGAATCAGCGACTGAAGCGTGAGGAAGGTTATGACAATGATGCTAGCACAAATATATCTGGAAGCATACATCGGTCTGAACCAAGGGGTGTCAAACTCAATCGCACAGGGGGGCAAAACACACCTTAGGTCGAACAGGAGAAACATTTATTGAACAAAATCAAACTACATTTTTAAAACTTTAACCATAAACTTTTTAACACAATTATGAACTAGATATACAGCTTTACCTGTGATAATACTAGTGTGAATGCTGTAAGATGAATTTGGCCGCTGAAGATGCTGAAATTGATAGCTAAAAACGCTGAAGCTGATAGCTAAAGATCAAAGATACTAAAACTTTTTGATTTAATAGAACATAGAATACTACACATGATTAACAAAGCAAGACATAATTTACTCCCAGTACATCTAAAATCAATGTTTTCTGACAGATTGGGTGGTTATAGTTTAAGAAAAGAAAATAGTTTCAGAGTTCTAAAAGCACGCACAACAAAAAAGATCTTTTGTATAACAATAAATGGAGTGAAGCTATGGAACAGTCTGAATGATGAGCTACGAATGAGCAACAGCATAAAGCACTTCAAACAAAAACATAGAATATTAGTCTTGAATGAATGAATGAATGAAATGGTTTATTTCAAGCAATCAGGTCATAATACATACATAACATATCACTTAATGAATCACAAGCAGATCACTTGAAAGGGAGTGGAAGGAAGCGAACTTATATAATCCCACCCCGACTCGACCATTTTCTCTACATGAATTATCAATATCCGGTTCAGGACTTAATATCAAATATTAATAAAATCCGTCTTCAGTAAATATAGTAACGAAGAAGGATGACAAATCTAATGTAGTGATACAGGCTGTTGACTGTGAAGGTGATAGTTATATAAGTTACTGTTTTAAGTGTATCTATTATTGGTGAGGTTGACAGAGGCTGGGTGTTGAGGTCCAGGGGAAGATTTATGGGAAGGGAGAGCATGTGAATGGTAGAGCTGGTATATTTGTGTACATGTATGTGTTTGTGTGTAGATCTTTGTGTTTGATTATATGGACAGATGTCTGATGAAAAAAGGAAAAAAATGGTACTTAATTTCTGTTTCTGAAATAGTTTATATTAAAGATTACAATGAAGATATATTGTTAGGGGGTAGGATTAAAAAAGTTTTTTAAACTTCTTCCTACTCCATTTCTAACTACACAATTGTGGTGTAATATTTGTATTTATAATTTATATAAACATTTTCAGCTGTTTTCTTGTTTTTGTTTTTTTTTTACCATGTAATT
>NW_023416878.1:767641-778299 GCF_002922805.2 Oryzias melastigma | reverse complement strand
AAAAAAAAAAAAAAAAAAAAAAGATCTGGTGGGCCGGATAGAAGTACCTGGAGGGCCGGATCCGGCCCCCGGGCCTCGAGATTGACACATGTGCTCTAATCTTTCTGGATCTAGATTTTTGCAAAAAACATATTGTAAAGATTCTTGTTATTAATCAAAATCCTTCTCGTTTGTGTCTTTAAACCTAAAATATAAACTATTGTGAGATGAGATTTTATTTTTCTTTTTAAAGTACTTTTTATTTACATAAGGTTGCCATGGTTACGGTTTGGCAGAGGGATATGTAGAAGAAGAGAACAAATTTGTTCGGTTCTGGAAGTGTTGCTGTGCAGAAAACAAAGCTGAATAATAAAGATGTCTCCCTAGAAAAAGAAAGCAGGCCTCCCTGGGCTGTTTTACCCACATGTCTGTGAGGTCGACTGCTCAAAAACCGCGTCCTTACAATACATAGCAAAAGTTTTGCAGCTTTTGATTTCAGTTTGCTGCACAAAGAATATGATTGAATTAAACCTTTAAATTTAGATCTTTTTTTGATGATGCTGCATTTTATTTAATTCTAAATTTTTTTCTTGGTGAGTTTTTATGCTTTTTTCTTTTTCATCAATTCCTCTTTGTTTTGTTTCTAGGTTTCCTGTTTCTTGGCTCCTTCTCAGCTTTGGACCGGTTATTTCTGAACGGGGAACTTGAGCGCTCGCACAGTTCGGTTCAACTCATTTTTATATTATAGTTGCATTGCTGTTAACAGAGTATAATTGAGTTTATTGCATTTGCAGCGTCTCCAACAAACATGTAGGTGAGAGAAAACCATTCACAAAAACGAGTCAGAGCTTCAGTGTTGTAACAGATTAATGTACTTTCCAGGTCGCCTTTATTTAAAGGACTCGCCGCAGAAAAACAGCGACTCAAAGCTCTTTGGATAACCGCTTTGGGCTGAATGCGTGTTATTACAGGTATTACGTGAAATTGCCCGTGTTAGGTGAAGGGGATTACAGTGCTTTTGGGTCAATACTTCCTCTGAGTTGTTCAGCTGCTGCATCTGAAGAGCGATTACGGCTTTGTCTGTCAATCTGCCTTCATTGGGTGGTTATCACACACGTGTGCACAAAAGCGTGACACACTAAAACACACGTTTGTGGGTGATTACACTTTTCCATATACCAGGTCCTTTGAGCGGAGAGAGACATGTCAGATTGGGTGAAACTCCAAGCGTCACGCATTGCTGGCTAAAGGACAGATTTCAAGAGCTGAGAAAAAAGGATTTTGATTGTGTTTATATTTGAAGTCTTTTTTAAGTATTAAATACAATAAAAATAATATGCAATGTTTCATCTTTTTGAAATTAGTCTTTCCACTCAGATAAAAAGCTACATTTTGCTATCTGCTGACTCATGCTAACAGTACTAGCTAGCTACTTGATCCGCTATGACTTGCTATGTCCTGCGTTGACCAGATAGTTTTAACAGATTTTCTTTTCCTTTGAGCAGAAATATGACCTCCTCCACCTTTTCACCAACATTTGGAGATGACAGCAGAGCGGGAGAAACCATCTCAAAAATGAAGGCTCCGATACAAGAGGACCTGGTGGCAGACAAGATGGCGGCTGAAAAACTTTGCCGGAAGCATACATTCCACAAGATTTCAGGGTTGTTGCCACTTTTATTGAAACCTTTTAGTGTTCAGGATTAGCGTAAAATCCGTCAAAAGAGATAAGCACTTTATGATATTAAAAAAAAAGTAACTGTTGAGACTTTCACGGTGGAGCTTTACTTCAACCCTTTACGCGATCATCATGACTTAGCTGAATCTGTTGCGGAGAAAAGCGGCTTTGCGGCGGTATATGAAATAAAACAAAGTTTGATATAACACTTTATAGGCTACTGGTAATGTGTTGCACATCAGTGAAAAGATGCTTTTATTTTATTATTATTAAACGCCTGATGTTATCTTGCGCTTATTTCTAACTTGTGTAATTTTGAAAAAAAAATATTTTTATGGAGAGTAAAATATTGAAAGTTATTTAAGGTTTGAGTTGATTTATTCTGGAATAATATTCCTGCCTTTTTACTATTCATAATTATGTTAAAAAGTTCTAAAAATTGACTTTCTTTTAGCTTTTTGGACTATTTTGGCATTTACTAAGATTTTTTTTGGGCTATTTTGAGTCTAGCTAATATTTCAGCTACATGCTAGCCTTGTTGGCTAATTTAGGCTTTTTTTGTTTTATGTTTTTTACACTTTTTTTGGAGTTGGGCTAGTGTTTACATATTAGCTGTTTTAAGGTAACTTAGGCTTTTTAAATGTTTTTAGGATGTTTGCAAGTTAGGCTAATATTAACACCCTAGCTGCTAATTTCTGTTTTTTAAGCCATTTTGGAGTAAGGCTAATATTTACAGGCTAGCTGTTTTGGCTAATAAAGGCTTTTTTCAGTTTTTTAGTCTGTTTTGAAGTTTAGCTATTTTTTGCTACATGCTAGCTGTTTTGGCTAACCGCCTTTTTTGTTTGTTTTTAGGCTAATTTAGCATTTAGCTGATATTTTAGCTGGCTCTCAGCTTCAACATTTTAGCCATCAATTTCAGCCTCTTCAGCTAATTGCTAATTTCTGCATTTTCTCAGTTTTCTAGGCTGTTTTAGCTAATGCCTGATGATCGCAGTGTCTGTTGATTTCTCATTTAGAATGTATGAAGACATGGATGATGTTGACAAATCAGGTTTATTTATTGTGAAGAGTTCTGCAAAAATGTTGGTTACACGTTGACATGTCAGGGTTTATGTGATCATTCCGGCTGGTTGACTCCCAGTGCGGGGCTGTTGACAGTGTTTCTGAGTCAGAGTGTTAGAGACAAGAGGCTCAAAAAAAGATTTCGAAATTCACTAACAAAACCAAAGCATACATCTTGGGGACATCCAAAGGAAGTTTTGAAATAATTATGAAATAATAAGGTGAAATTTAGCGATTTTCACACAATATGGGGAAAAAACTTTTGTTCAAATGACCTTCCTTCTTTCTTTACGCATGCTGCCAAGTTATATCTACAACCACAACCTAAGTTTTGCTGACCTTTGACCTCAGGAAGAGGCCGCCATCTTGAATTATAAAATAAAATCACTTTTAGTCCCTCTTTACAAATTGAAGTTAGGGATTTTGATCAATCGCCTCCTAACTTCTCAAGCATTATTGAGATGATACTTGTGAAAAAATGTTAGTTTGTAGATTTTTAACATTTGTGTGGCAAGCTGGCAATAATGGCCTTTCTAAGCTAATTGCACATTTTTTACTGGATTTTTGTGAAAATGTATTACAAAAATTGTTGGCTCAAACTGAACGAATCGATATGAGATACAACATGACTGTATTAGGAATGTGGGCGTGGCTAACAACAAAAAAAAAAGGCGATATTTCAGAGGAAATTCAAAGGTTTATTTTTACCGATTCTTCCAAAAGTGAGATGAACCTGTTTGTCACCCTCAGGTGATCAAGAACCATGATGGTTGCTATGAAAGTTGCATTTGAAAAAAAACAACTTGCCGTAAGCAGCTTTGACTACCGTAGCAGAGGTAGGGACAGCAGGGAAAACGCCACCCGCTGCTTTAATTCTTATTTTGAAATCTTTTTAGGAAACCAATTAAACGACAGTAAAGCTCACAAACTAAAATGTGCTTTTTAAACTTTATGAATGAAGGGGATTTAGAGAAAGTCCAAATATCGGTTTACTATGAAATCTCTGGGATATGAACGCAGGTGGGTTGAGGATAGCTGCTGGGTGGACTGGATATGCTGATTTCTGCTTCGCCATTGTGGGGGTTAATGGAAGACAGAAAAGAAAGACAGGGTAAAAAAAAAAAAAAAATACCAACCCTGAGCTTAATGGGATTTGGTGATAAGAAATTACCAGCGTCAGGTCCTTCTGCTTTGTTTCTAGCTGTGAGTTCAGTAGCCGAGCAAATGGGAGCGCTAAAGGGCCCCGGTTACTATAGAGACGACGGCATACGGACCACCGCGTGGTAAACTGGGGGGGTTGTCAAAGTTCTTTTGAGGTGTACACAATACTGTACTAACACAGCACAGCCTGGGTCCAGACAGAGAAATTATCATGAAAAAATAACTTGAAATAAATGTGGATGGATATAAATGAGGATTTATTTATTTTACGTTGCTCGGCAACAAAATAGTTTTAATTTGCAGTACATGAATATATTTTTAGCAATTTATCTGCATTATTATAAAAGATCAATAAACCAAAAAGCTTTGAAATATTTTGAATCAAATCAGAAATGTTCACATTAAATTTGGCATAACTTGACATTTTATTTTGAAATACCAGGCCAAAAAATAAAAGAAGAAACTCTTGATGAAGTGTACATCTTGTGTTGTTAGACGTTTGGCTCTGGTTTCTGCAGCCTCTGCAGCCCGTGTTTTTCTATTTAACTCAGAGGCCACAGAGCTGAGCTAAAGTACACAACAATGGGAGAAAGGAACCCCCCCCCCACTGAAAGCTGGAGGGAAAAATGCTTCTTGGCTTCTTGGCTCCTGCGGTGCAACAACTCCACGGCAGAATGAAGAAGCAAATTACCGCGCACCACAACAAAGACGCCGGCCTGGTCATTTCAGCCGCAGATTCCCTACATTACCAGCAGTCCAGGTGGACGCTGAAGTGAGGCCTCAGCAGGCTGGAGCCACAGAGCTACGAGTGTCATCACCATGTAAACATCAGCTGACGAACGATCCATCGTCAGGTATCAGCGACTTCAGCTAACAAGGAAGTTCTAAATGCTGCAATTCCATTACTGGCCACTAGAAGCTGGTGTCAGAAGAGAACTAATTCCTCCTTGACTTCAGTCAGGAACTCCTTATTAGCTGCGTTTCCATTACGCGCAAAACTTTATTGAAACTCGAGAAATTAAAAAAAAACAAAACACAATTTTGCTATTACATCGTTTCCATTAATTATGCAAATAAACAAACCAAATCACGCTTTTAAAATCACAGATGTGAACAATACTTTGATTTACAGCAGAAACATTTAACTTTTCATCATCTATCAAAGGAGACGTTGGCGTCTTGTTTGGGCGGTGGAGCGGCGAGCTACATGGGAGTGGCTACGCCTGAGGGCATTCTGGGAAATTGTAGTTGGGGATTTTACAGAGGAGTATTTTTGACTTGATACAAATAAGAAAAATATCTTACAGTTTAGGATTTGGACAAATTGCACCGTTGTGCAAGCTTTTGCTGCGGGAACTTGGGTCACGTTTGTGCATTGAAAATAGACACTTCAGCCACATGAATCACGTTAGCTTCATAGTCAGGTTTTATTTTCCTGTCCTTTAATTAAAGTTTTCTTTATAGTTCTGAGGACGTTTAGGTCAGGGTCGGGGTAAATTTTGGCTTTAGGCCGCTTTAGTCTGCTTATCTTCTCACAACAATAAAGTGAATAAATCGGCTAATATTGTTACAAAAACTGTCTTTTCTCATGAACACCAAACACGCGTTTGTTCAGTGCAGATGCTGGGAGAAGATGAGGCGGAATTACAACCAACTCTGTAGAGACTTCTCGTTGAAACACGCTCAGAAAAAGAAAATAAAACAGGTAAAAAGGACAAAAGACAGACTTCTGCCAGCAAAGCAAAACACAAACAACCACAAAGACATTTTTAATGACACCCAAATGAACTTTAATTAGAGGAATGATTATTTTCCACTGTTTAATCAACACAAGCTGACTCCTTTTCAGTATAGTTTTTTTCTATTTATTGTCAGCGTCGTAATAAACAAACTTCTTCAAACTAAGCATTCTGATCACAGTTATGACATTAATCTTCTTTTCCTTCCAGCTGTTCCCTTTAGGGGGCGCCACATCTAAACCTCATCTCCTCAAACACACCAATCATGTCTTTCTTTTACAGGATCTTCAACCTCAGCACTATTTCACCAACATCACCTCAATGGGTCCAAACCTTCTGCTCCCCTGCAAATAACATCTACCTGGATTTGTTCACTGATTTGATCTTTCCAGGTCACTCCCAAGGAAAACCAGAGGGAAATTTATGACGAACTCCTGCCGCTCTGCAGGAACTATGGTCTTGAAAACGACAGGTTTTTCCATTTTGGCCAAAATCAGCATGATTAAAGTCGAAAGACCACTGGAAACATTTTCAAAAATAGATCAGAATATGACTGGAGTGAGACTTTAAACTGAATTAGATGTTTGTTTAATTATTCTGAATATGTACTTTTACTTTACAGCCATCCATCTCATTTTTTGTCTTCTAACCTTGGACCAGTCTAAGCTCACAATACAACAAAAAAATGAAAAAATTACATTTAAATTGCATTTTGGCATTTTTATTAGAGGTGTATACTGGCAACAACCTGGCGATACGATACGTATCCCAATACATGTCTCACAATACAAGGTATATATAAATAGATACACTGTATACACACATGTATATATATAGAGAGAGATACATAAACAAATATGTATGTATATTGTATATATACATATAAATATACATATATATATATATATATATAGATATGTGTGTGTGTGTAGTATATTTGTATAATTATTAATGCGATGTGTCCTAAGACTGCACCAGAAAAAACTACTTTAACTTTAATGTCTATCATTGTAATGAAGTGTTAAAATAATTGTATTAAATTATTACAATACCAAGCACTCCAACTGTATTTCATATATACAATGTTTACACCCCCAAATTCATGGTGCTTTTATTTTGGTAAATTAAGAAACATTTGTTTTTAAAGGGAGCAGTCAATATTGTCTGATTTCAACAATAAATGCAGTGGATTTCCAACATTAAATCACATTAAATCTACCAAATGAAATTTCGCCAAATGAAATTTCGCCAAAGGAAATATCTCGGTATACCGCGGGATCCATTTTTCACTACACCCCTAATATACATCATCAAAAACTGCATTTGTTGTGGCAAATGTTGCTTATTTTGAAACAAAAAACAAACTAAATCCATATAGTCAAAAGTCAAGCGTATTTATATTAGACCTAACGTCTTATGTATGGCATACCAGCTGCATTTCCATCCTCATCCCAACCAGAACATGTTAAGCTTCTTCCTCTTCCGCTCTCTGAGGGTCTGTCTGTAACAAGC
Source organism: Oryzias melastigma (assembly GCF_002922805.2). Classification (NCBI taxonomy): domain Eukaryota; kingdom Metazoa; phylum Chordata; class Actinopteri; order Beloniformes; family Adrianichthyidae; genus Oryzias; species Oryzias melastigma. The sequence goes on along the minus strand of NW_023416878.1, from coordinate 771,168 downwards.
TGGTAATTCACCCTCTTAACAGTCAGTACATTAGTCACCGCCTGCACTATTTACACACCTTAGTAGTCCAACCATGTCATTCACGGAGGATCATTTCGCCGTATGGCGTCCCACTCGGGGATTTCGGAGATGAAACGGCGCCTTGAATGTATTATCCCCGTGTGCGAATGTGTGCGTGACGAGCGAGATCAAGGCAGCATCTCACCTCCTCTCACAACTCCAGCTCCAGATATACGATACTATTAAGAGTTTTTTGAGTACCAATTATGCCACCACTACTTTAAAGGGCAGCCATTCAGAGCTGCTGCATTATGAGACGGCGTGTCGGTGATTTGGCAGGATCTGAACCTCAAAGTGCTGCTGGTAATTTCACAACATCGTGAATGCTCCTGCTTTGGCTGCTGCTCCATTTTTGGGAACAATATCACTTTCAAACGGCATTCTTTTATCTCACTTCTGAATGCCATTTAGACGCAACAATTTACTGGCTTTTATGTCATCATATAGGAAGGTTTGAAAGACAAAAGTATCCGTCTTTAACTTCCTCTCCTTCTATTGTATCTCAGGAATGTCAGCCTTCAGTCTAGGAGGGTGGAGATGTCTGAGGACGTCTGGGAGCCGTCCCTTTGAGGGGGGGGGGTACTGTAAAAATGTCATTCTTTTGATTACAGTCATCTCATATACATTTATAACATATGTTTCTTCTCAAAATCACAAATGAATCCCCAAATTCAATTAACAAAAGAAAATGAAACCTCTTAAATAAAGCAATAATCCACCTTTAATGATAGGAATTATGTGTAAACAATATTATCGGAAGTAATATTCTTTAATTACTTTTTTTATTGTTTTAGCAAAAGATGCTAAGAAAGAAAATGTTCTCAGTTTACAAAGTTTAACAATTATTGTGTTCTTTTTCAAGACATCTTCAAATAAACTATGTAAATAAGGCTGAAGACACGCGGATGTGTGACATCATTCATCAGTGATGGACCATAGAGCACCATGAAGGAAAAACAATCAAATATGTGAATGAAGTCGTAAAATTATGAGAAAAAAACCCAAATTCTACGAGAACAGAATCGTAAATGTATTATTTAATAGGTTTTTTTTTTTTTTACAAGCAATTTAAAACAACACATAAAGCTGTGATTTAATGAAGATAAAGTTGTACCTTTACAACACAGTAAAGCAGATTGAGTGGGATTCTTGAGCAGTGAGAAGACAAATGGATTTCTCTGAATTGTCTGAAACATAAATGGAACAGGTCATGTTTGATTGTCTTTGTTGTTTGTTGCTTGCTGTTTGTTATATATAAATGTAAAATTTGATTTAAAAAAAGAAGGACTTTTTCCTGGTAAAATTACAACTTTGTGAAGCATAAATTTGCTACTTTGTTCTTGTAAGTTGTTTAATATTTTTCATAAATGTTTGACTTTTCTCATCCTTTTATTACTTTAATCTTGTAAGATTTTAACCTTTTTTCCATCATTTTACTACTTTATTCTTATCAAATTTTGATTTATTTCTCAAAAATTAATTACCTGTACCTTTTTTACAATTTCAGGACTTTATTCTTATTAAATTTTGATTATTTCCATTTTTTAAAATTATGTTTATTTTGCATTTCAAGACACCAGAACTTTTGATTTTGTTCTCACTATTTAGTGATTTGTCCTCATTAAATTTGGACTTTTTAATTATATTTTTTGTTCTTTATTTTCATAAAGTTTTCTTATAATCTTAAAAACTTTATTCTCATAATATTTTTACCTTTCTCTCAATTTTACAACTATATTCATGTAAAATTTTGACTTTTTATTATAATTTTACGACTTTATTTTCATAAAATTTGAGTTTTTGACATAATTTCATTACTTTATTCTTATCAAATGTTTTTTTTTTCAAAAATTTATGACTTCACTTGACTTTTTTCATAATTTTTGTAACTTTTTTCAATTTAGGACTATTCTCATTAAACTGATGCATTTATTGTTCATTCTTTTACAAAATTTAAAACTATATCAGTACAATTAACTTTAATTTTCACTATGTTGTGATTTTTGTCTCATAATTTTTGTACTTCATTTTCATAAAGTTTTTAGTTTCTCATAATCTTTTCATTTTTACTTTTCATTTAATTTTACAACTATATTCATTAAAATTTTTGCCTTTTTCTCTCAATTTTGCAACTGTATTTTCTTAATATTTTTGCCTTTTTTGTTATAATTTTAAGTCTTTATTTTTCTGAAATTCTGCCTTTGTTATCATTTTGTGACATTATCCCAGTAAAATTTTGACTTTTTCTTAAACTATTACAACTTTGTTCTTATAAAGTTTTGACTTTTTATCATAATTTTGTGACTTTGTCATATAATTTGTATGTTATTCTTTGTTTATGGCGGCCCTAATAATCGTGTTCATCAGCTTTCGTATGTGCATAAACGAGCTGCAAGATGCGATGCTGAGCCCATGCTTAAGGAGGTATAATCTTGAATTTTATTTTTGAAAATTCCTGCAGAATGAGCAGCAGCAGTTTTCACGTTGGGATGAAGCAGAAAGTTGTGTAATCATTCTAAAGAGGGCTTCCCTGCTTTAGAAGAAGACACACAAACGCACACACCCTGTACACTGAATCATCTCCCATGGCAGCATCACTGGTGCGTTGTCAGGCCAAACAAAAGCTCTTATCTTTCTCTCTTTTCAGTCCGGTCAAAGGAGATGAGAAGAAAAGGGCATGTTCTCACCAAGTCACCACAAATGTCAACCAGCTTCCCATTTCCATACAGCGCCGCATGCATGTTTGTCTGCTCACACAAACACAGACATCTACAGCTATTATCTGTGTGCCGATGCGGCAAGGAAAGTCTCCCCGTCAACGTGTCAGCGTGAGAAAACGCCGTCTGTACAGTGCTGTGTGTGAGAGAGAAAATCGACGGGCCTTGTTCCCATCGGCCGCTGTCACAGAGCTGTTCCAGCTGTTGGTAATCGACTCCACTCCAGTCAGTCCCCGCCGTGTCATCAGACGCAGCTCTTTGCGTGCTCTACTCAACATATACAGCGGGTCAATTATGGGCTCGGCTGCTGACGAGCCGCAATAATGGAGCGTCAGCTGGAAGTCAGATATTTATGTCTGCTCCCAGAAACTTCTCACAACTTTACTCTGTGCTGCTTCTGAACACATCTAAGTCAAAATATGTCAAAGTCAATCGTAAAGGGGACAAAATCCAAAACTGATACCTGTGCTCAGGTGAGTGCTTATGTTTTGCTGAGGTGGATGGTGATGGAATGTACTCAGGGGGAGAGCGCCCGGCCATCCCCGCGCCAAGACCCCCCGCCGGGGCAGCAGCTGCAGCCGAGACCCCCCAACACCCGCCATGGAGCCACGGAGAGAAACCGCCCGCCGGGCAACCCTGCAGAGCACCCAGACCGGGACACGCGGGACCGCCGCAGGGGTCCCCCACACCCAAGAGCAGGAAGGCACAGGAACACGGAGAGTGCAGGCCCCAGCCCAGCCAGAGGAGCAG
>NW_023416878.1:756406-767552 GCF_002922805.2 Oryzias melastigma | reverse complement strand
CTACTTTCGCGAGGAGAGGAAGTAATGCATTTCCAATGGGGGACCTCGGTGCTTGCTTTGTCCATTAATTTTTACAGTCTATGATTGGAACCCTAACCCAGTGCCGGATGCAGTACTTGACCCAAATCGGTACCAGACGTGGTACCAGTTCGCGTCCGGGCCCTGTTCATGCACGGTTCGTGCCTAGCACTGCATCTGATACTGGTATGGCTGGTACCGCATCTGGTACAGCATCTGATACTGGGTAGGGTACCAGTACTGGACGTGTCCTGGGGACCAGTATGATACTGCATCCGGTACCGTGTCCCAAGGTTTGTGGACCTTTGACTTAAAAACAGCCACCACATCAAAAAAAGATGAGTTGGGAACACCCAAAATGTGTTGGCTGTTCCCAATGGGCCGTGAACCGGAGCTGGCCAGTACTGGTACCCTAATCCGGTACTGGTACTACAGTACCACATCTGGTATCGATTCTGGTCCCGTACTGCGTGTGTGTTTGGCACCGGGCTAGGGTACTAGTACTGGGTTTGGGTAGCTGTACTAATGTGTCCAAGGGACAAGTCTGCGCCCGCTACTGTGTACTTACGGTTGCAGACTCTTGATTTTACGAACAGCTAGCACTTAAAAAACAACAAGGGAGAGACAAAACATCAATAGGTGACAACCTGGGAATGAGAATGTGTTGTTGTTTTGGTTGTCCCGGTCCGTGGATGGTCGTAGAAAGGAGCAGCTGTATTTTAAGGGGAGCACAGATGTGTCTTCAGTTCTCTTGAGACTCGAGTAGCCATCTCAAGAAACATCATGAAAATGGAACGAACCATTGTTGTGCGTGTGGTGAGTGTATTGATGGGGAGTGTAGGACTTTATGACATACAGGAGATGCCGTCGTACGGTTCACCGAATGGTCAAAGTTGTCGTTCTTTCATGTTGACCATTCGTTGGCTGTAGACAGCCCATATCCACCTGAAGGACGGCTGGTTCTAAGTCTTACACTGAACTAGTGGAAAAGCTGCTCATCTTTGCATCTTCAGAAAGTTCTGATGAGCTCTCAGGTTTGAACTCTACTACAGAAACCCATCTAGAGACCCTTGCTTATGCTCTTCTGCTTGAACCTGATTGGACGGACCTTCAAGCTGCCCTGTGATTGTGCTGATCAAACCTCTGAAGTTCCAATTGAGTCCCCTCGGACTTCCACACAGCAGGATTCATAACTCAGACAGATTTGTAATTGAAAATTGCTTCCAATACTAATTAATAGCCCAGCGGCAGTACTCTGGAGCTGGCTGTCTGACCGGAACGTGCCGGCTGAACAGCTGTCGGTCTCTAATTGGTGGTTAATTAATTAAATATCCAGCAGATTAGAGGAATTACGGCCAATTGTCCCTTAACAACTCTTAACAAGGCCTTGATTGGTGTCTTCAGCCATATCCTGTGGCTAAAATGATCCTTCAATTAGTGATTGAAAGCTCATGAAGAGAAAGCATTGCAGGATGGACAGCAGGGATTGGATTTGAAAACAGTTCGTTCAGAGAAAGAGAACATAAAGTTTGGTGCAAATGTTGGAAAGAACTCAAAAAAAAAAACCTGAAATCAAACTGTGGTTTATTTTACCTACAGCAATGCAGACCTTAGATTTAACCAAACCAAAACATCCACTTTTTTAAAGATACCATGGAGACTTTTAATGTTGTAGAATTTGAAAATCTCAGTTTTCCCCTCAAGTGCCAAAGAAAACTATTTAAAAGAAGTCTATTTCTAATATTTATAATGCACTTACTACAGCCATGACAATGGTACGATCTATTTTCATGTACTTGATGTTGGTGTACGACACGCTTGTTTCTGTACAGCTACTTTCACACTGGACATGTTTGGACATTGAAGACCCAAACTGCAGTTATTAATACTCCCTTTCTGATCATGATTACAAAAATTGACACCACCATGTTTTGAAAACGACACTACCTATGAGGGGTATGCTGAAATATCGATATTGTGATGTATCGCGATATTTAGTCCTTTGATTGATTCTCGATGGGTTCTCAGCAAGTATCGATCTTTTATTTTCATTTGAAGAAGCTGTAAAACATTATATTCGTCATACTTTGGTGACAGAATTTTACAAATAATTCCAATTCAATTGGTGTCAATGCTAGTCAAATACAAAGTGTGTCAAAGCCGAGGCCCGGAGGGGCGCGTTCGGCTCCATCCAGATCATTTTATTTTACTGTTATTAATGACCTGATGTATAATTTTGACAAAATATATTCTTATGTAGAGTAAAATATTCAAAGTTATTTAAGATTTAAGTTGATTGATTCTGGAATAATATTCCTGCCTTTTTATTATTCATAATTATGATAAAAAAATATGGTTTTAAAGTTTTCAAAATTAGCCTTCTGCTAGATTTTTTGACTATTTTGGCATTTACTAAGATTGTTTTAGGATATTTGGAAGTTTAGCTAATATTTCAGCTACATGCTATGGCATGTTCTGGCTAATTTAGACTTTAAAAAAATTAGACTTTTTTGAGGTTTAGCTATTTTTTCATGATATCTGTTTTGGCTAACCTAAGTTTGAAGTTTTTTAGGCTAATTTGGCATTTAGCTAATATTTTAGCTGGCTATCAGCTTCAGCCTTTTCAGCTATCAATTTCAGCATCTTCAGTGGCCAAATTCAGCTTACAGCATTCACACTAGTATTATCACAGGTAATTATATATATATATAGTTCATAATTATGCTAAAAAGTGATGGTTATAAAGTTTTAAAAATGTACTTTTAGTGTTCAATAAATGTTTATCCTGTTTGTCTCGTGACCTAAGGTGTGTTTTGGATTTTGGCCCCTTGTGCGACTGAGTTTAACACCCCTGCTGTAGCCTAATCACTCATTATTACATTTATTGTGTTTATTTCTTTGTTTGCGTTTCCTTTGCTCCCCCTAGTGGTGGAATTATACATTGCGGTCATTTCTTTTAAGAACCGTAATTCGTCACAGGAATGAGCTTGAAACATTTTTATATTTGCTCTCTACGCCATTGGGCCGGATTAAACCATCTTATGGGCCAGATACGGCCCGCGGGCCGAATGTTTGCCACTCCTTCCTTAAAGTGAATAAACCTGATTTCTCATCTGCGTCTTCCATGATTGTAAAGTAGATGTACAGTCAATGCTTCTGTGTCCGATGAGGCTAAAAACGTAGCTCCTCCCACGTGCGTCGGAAGCTTCAAGCAGCGACTTTGTCATTGAAAGGGAAGTGTCCAACACCAACTTGAAGCATGAATTTGTTTGTTCAAAACAGAAAACATTTTCACAGCAAACAGTAAAGTGAAACAGTGACAAAGTGCTGGTCAAGAAGCATCTTCAGAACCAATTAGCCCTGTTAGGGATACACTTAGCTCCAAAACACACAGGAATCTGCCCAGTCCTCCATTCCCCATGCAGAACGGCCACCCCAACAAAAGAGCAGCGGTTCAGGATGAAGAGTTACTCCTCTGCCTCCGCTCCAATCACAACCTGTCTGCTTCTCCTAAGTATGGGCTTCATCAGCCCCCCCATGGAGACGAATCATCCACATGGTTGCAGCCGGGCGCGCACACACATCCTCCACTATTTTTACATAGCTTTAATTATTGCTCAGTCCGCCTGGCCAATTACTACCAGGCGTGCTCTAATTACAACTTATTTAAGTGAGCATCAATTAGTCTTTAACATCATTGTCTGCTCGAGGGAACCGGACTGCTGAGCACTTTCTGAACGCCTCAGCCGTCGCAGGCTTCGCTTTAGCAAAAAATACTGTTTTTACGGATCTGACCTGCAGTTTAGGAGGAAAAATATCAGACAATCGAATGTTTGTGAAGTCACACAACAGTAGTGGGTAAAGGGAAGCTCTTACTGTACTGCAGAAGCCATTTCAGTTCATCATTCATACTCACAATGTTGAGTGTTGAGTTTTCAATGTATTCATAACATAAAATTTATATTTGTTCTTAATTAGCAGATGAACAATACATATTATCTAATTCTGTCAATTTTATTTCATTTTTTGTACTTAAATGCATGAAATACCTGTAAGAATTTTTGTTTCATGAAACCAAGAACAATATATAGATTTTATGCTTAATTTCGAGGGGATTTTATAAGAAAAAAATGAATCAAAATGTGCTTCTTCATGTTTCCCGCATAATCCCTGACCTGCAGAGCAGCACAGGGATAGTTGGGAAGTCTCTGAACGGTAATCTGCTGCTGCTTCTCTGTGGGCGTCTGTCTGTTTGAGCCCCTTTTAATTAATTTTCAATCAGAGCAAAGTCAATTTATTAAGCAGCTGTTTGAAGACGCACGAGTTGTTTGCTCCAAATGCGCATTAACACAACCCCTACATGAGATAGAGACGCTCTTTCTTTTACTTTAATGCGTCCTCAGAGTTGTGCCTGCACCATTAAGGGAAAGACGTTTGTTCACTGTCACCTCCACGCCGTCCTGTCATGTGGAAAACAGAAACGTCGATATGAAAACCAGTCAGATGTTGTGTGAATCACAACGTAAACAACAAAAACGCAGCTTCTCTAATTCCATCACAGGAAACAGGACTAATTCCTGCACGAGAGGAGACTTGAGCTCCTTATGGTCTGCTTTCACACTGCACTCTTGAGGAAGAACCGGACATCAATTCATCACTTTATTTCATTCATCAACATGCAGAGGTTGATATAAAAAACAAACACAAGCTGTACCAATAAGAAATCATAACATACATTACAATACAATACAGTCGACTAATAACAACAAATTAACAAATCGCATAGCATTTGTTTTATGTTGTATTGAGCTAGCAAACTACACTGTATTGAGTTAGCGAGCTCTATTGTATCAAGCTAGCAACCTCTGCTGTTTTGAACTAGTAAGCTCCAATATCGAGCTAGCTAGCTCCGCTGTATTGAGATAGCAAGCTATGATATATCGATCTAGCGAGCTCCACTGTATCAAGCTCTACTGTATCAAGCTAGCTAGCTCCATTATATTGAGAAGGCAAGCTCTGCTGTTTCAAGCTAGCTAGCTCCACTGTATTGGCCTACAATATATCAAGGTCCACTGTATCAAGCTAGCGAGCTCTGCTGTATCAAGCTAGGTGGCTCCGCTGTATCAAGCTAGGTTGAGTTAGCGAGCTTCACTGTAGCTATCTGGCGAGTTCTGCTGTATCAAGCTAGCGAGGTCCACTATATCGAGTTAGCGAGCGCTGCTGTAGGAATCTCCGTCGTCCACTGGGAAGCTGGCTAGCGTAGCGAGCTAACCCACTGAGTGTCCACTTAAGTCACTGTGGGCAGACACAGGTGGGCCCACATTTTATGCCACTTTTAAACCACATGGGGCCACTTTTCCTTGCTGGCTGGGATGTGACTCAAAAAAATGATGTGTTCATTTGTCTGTTATCAATTAATCACAATAGTTTCTATCCGATGAAGATGGAACCAACAGACGGGAAGTGATGTCATTACAAGCACCTGATGTCCTGGTAGCCAATGGACTCCAAGCCCCGCCCACATCTAAATTGTTAGAGAAGAGGCTAAATTATTTTGAATTGGTAAGTTTTAGGTTTGTTTTGTTGAAGTTTTCAGTATTTCATGAAAGTTCTTAAACTTTCATGCTTATGTTTCAACTTTACCGTCTGTTTTTTTTTTTTATTTGAGCCCAAAGAAGCATCAAAAAAGACGGATGGTCTCAGTCCAAACTGTGTGACGATGAGTGACATTATCTTTCATGAAAAACACACAGAAACGATGGACTTGATTGCATTTCTATCATCGAGCTTTAAGCACCAACTCAAATCCCCAAATGTGAAGTGCTTAGACCCAAAAGACGGATCCAGAGTGTAGGTGGGAGGAGGCTGAAGGAGGGAGGATTTATCAAACCTAATCTCTCCACAAACCAGATCAATCTCCTCTTAACTACACTCCGTATATTTAGCTCCGCTAGCCTTGTCCCGTCGCTAAAAGTGGCAGCGAGGAAAACAAAGGGAGCGGCGAGGAGTGGAGGGATGGAAGAGAAGGAGGGAAGAGGAGGAGAGTCTTCTTAGAGGGCTAAAAGGATTAGCCTTCTCATCTCTCTGTTCGATCAGCCATGCTGCACGTGCACGCTCCTGTGTGTGAGATGTTTGCTGTGATACTGAGAGCCTCGTCCTGATCCTATTACACGCCAATAAACATCAGTTACCAACACGGGATTACTGCTGTGCAGAGATGTGCACGCTGTGGGACCGACCTTTTTCAATCTGTGTGTGTGTGTGTGAGTGCTCAGCCTGAACGCGCTGCTTTAAACGCTGAAACTTTTGAGAAATTAGGAAGTTCCATCAAAAGTATCATTTTTAGACAAAATATTTAATCCTGAACACTTCTTGTTTTAACATGTCTCATTCAGTTTTATTTGTTCAACTGTCTCTACGACGGACGATCTGTCTGAGGAACCACACCGTGACGGGTAAAACAGGAGGAGAACATGGACAGAGAGATGGATAGATGGATGGATAGACGAACGGACAGACAAATGTATGGATGGACAGACGGATAGATTTATGGATGGATGAACAAATGGGCAAAAAGACAAACAGACGGATGAATGGATGGACGAATAGATGGATGAATGGACAGACAGATGGATGATGGACGTCGGATAGATGGACAGATGGATGGATGGATGGACGGATGGATGGATGGATGGATGGAACTATGGATAGACGGATCTATGGATGGATGGATGGATGGATGGATGGAAGGATGGATGGATGGACAAATTAACGAAGGAGAGATGGACGGATGGACAGACAGATGGATAGATGGATGGATGGATGGATGGATGGATGGATGGATGGATGGATGGATGGATGGATGGATGGATGGATGGAACTATGGATATACGGATGTATGGATGTATGGATGGATGGAACTATGGATAGACGGATCTATGGATGGATGGACGGATGGATGGAACTATGGATAGACGGATGTATGGATGTATGGATGGATGGATGTATGGAAGGATGGACGGATGGACAGACAGATGGATAGATGGATGGATGGATGGAAGGATGCACAGATAGATTTACAGACAGATACCTGAAGGCGAGACGTTTCTCTCAGGGAGCATCATCGACAAAAATAACATTTTCTGCTCAAACATGATGAAAAGATCCTAAAAATCTGATGTGAAATGTGACACAGTTCTCTCAGGTTTGATTATTTTTCCTTCCATAAAGAGACTCGGCCCTTCCCTCCATTTTCCTCCCATCCCTCCCGCCACCAGCCCCCACCGTTCCCATCACCTTCCTTTCTTCCGGGGAATCTAAAGACTGACATGCAAATGAGGCTTATTAAATCCTATTAGTCCGTCCGTCCGTCAGCAGCCGGAGTCTCCACACCGACAGTTCACCACGGAAACGGCGAGCAGTGAAGGCGCCGAGCGTGCAAACGTAAACACAAACAATCATGGAAACCAAAAATAACTGAGTCTAAAGTGTAAAAAGAAGCCGTTTGTTCTAGTGTATTCTCAATCACATCAACAAATCCGTCAATGCAAAAACAAATTTACAGATAAATCAATAAAGTGAAACAAAATATTAAGAAAAAAATTGCATTTTAAAAATCAAAATGAAATTCCAGAAATAAAATGTTTAAAAAGACATTTCAGACAACAAAAAGGAAATTTCAGAATAAAATGTTAAAAAAATGAAACAAAATAAGAAACCAGAAAAGGTGGGTATTATGGGATATCCCTGACTGGATGATGGAGTCTGGTAAGGCCGGAGGATGTTTCTGTGGTACAGAGATGATTGATCACCAAACGTTAGCAGTGGGCGGGGCTTAAAGACAGACTGTGTCATCGTGTGCAACAACTTCCTGTTGAAAAGGTGAACAAACATCATCATCCTCATTGTTTCTAAACCTTTTATTTTCACTTCTAGAAATCACTTTTGTTATCAGAAACGTTTTCTTATTAAATTACAGTTTAATTGTGAAATTTTGTTTTAATTTCTATAATATAAAGTTTGTTTTTTTTATTTGCTGCTGTGATCATTAATATGTTTTTGCATTGAGGGATTATTTGATGGGATTTTATCCCCAAAGGTAGTTCTGGAGCCAAACACTTTTGGACTTAAAATATTTCTAAATATTTTTCAAAGGAGGTACATGGCCGTTGTTAACTTAACTCAGCAATAAAATAAAATACTGAGTGTGGAAGTTTCTCTTTTCCATCAGATTCTGAATTTTTTTAAGATAGAAAATCATATTTTAGGGCATACAAACTTTGCTGATGAAAAATCAATGTAAAAACTTCAGAAGGATAATTCAAAGGTTTAAAATTTAGAAAGAAAATAAAAAAGGTTTTAAAAAATTCAGATGGAACAGAAAAGCTGCATAAAACCGCTCATATGAAGAGCTTCATCCTCCCCGTAACTCTGCAGTGATGGAATATTCCAGCAAGTTAGGTGAGCAGAACTCTTCCAGGAGTTAAAAAAAAAAAATAGAAAACTGGTAATCAACCAACTGAAAAATGGAAGAAGCAAAAATAAACAAGAAGCTCACAGGAAGAACGGATACAAAAAAAACTTTAAATGAAGATAAAGAAAGTCAAGAATGAGAAATGGGAGGAAAAGCAAAGAGAGAGCCAGAAAATGGTAATTTTGGAAAATATTAATTTTCTTAATTTTATTGTTTTGCTTGTTTTTATTGTTAATTTTTATTTGTTAGTGTTCTTGTAGCAGTTCTTGTTAAAGAAACTTGATGTGATTTTTTTTCCCCCATAGGTTACTGTTTTGCTCCATCAAGTATTTTTTTTTCTTTTGGCTGAAGAAAATACAGTAGACCGTTATTTGTTCCTACTAGAAATTAAATTGGTATCAAATTATCTCATTATTTTTTTTCCCCCAAGTAAAACATGTTAACTGCAAACTTGACACTGATGATGTCTAAAGGTTGAGCAGTCAAGAAGATATTTGACATTTTACCTGATTTAGGGATTAACAAAAATAAAAATAAAATAGATTCATACAAACGCTGCAGGGGGCCCCATGGCATGGTTCGCCTGGGGCCCCAAAAATGCTAAATCCGCCACTGGGTAGTTCAATCTCTGTTCTGAAACAAAATTTAAAAAAAAGACATAACAGTAATATCAAAGTATATTATAAATAAGACAATATTTGAAATTGTCATTAAACTGTAGTGCTAAACAATCACTACAAGAGTCGAGTAATCACTGAGGATTTTTTTCTGATTAGTCGATACACATCGTAACTATCCTCAGCTTCAAACTAAGAAAAACCTAGATATATAGCATTACCTGTGATAATGCTAGTCATGCTGAATGCTGTTAGGTGAATTTGGCAGCTGAAGATGCTAGTCCTGATAGCTGAAGATGCTGAAATTGTTAGTTAAAACGCTGAAGTTGATAGCTGAAAACACTGGAGCTAAGAGCTGAAATTGCTGAAACTAATAGCTGAAATCACTGAAACTAATAGCTGAAATCACTGAAGCTAGTAGCTGAAATCACTGAAGCTGATAGCCAGCTAAATAAATGCCAAATTAGCCAAAACAGCTAGCATGCAGCTGATATATTAGTTAAACTCCAAAATAGCGTAGAAAATGTAATAAATGCCAAATACTCCAAAACGATAACAGAATTCCATTATAACTTTCAGCTTTACTACACTCTGACTCCATATAATATAAAGTAACAACTAATCGACTATTAAATTAGTCGTCGACTATTTTATCCTTATGTATCAGGATTCTGCTCCCCCTCTCACCTGTCGGAGGCGGAGCATGTGCAGCAGGTAACTGAGCTGTTTCCTCTCCCTGTTGGAGACGTATTTCATCTTTCATCTCTCTCAGTTTTAGACGTCTCTGTTGGGAGTAAATCTAAAAATAAAACATGTTTTGGAAAAAGAAAAACATGCTTTAATTTGTAATTTGTAAAATTCAGTTAATTCACTAAACCAAAGCTGTACTCTAACGTGGGACAAACAACTTTTGATTTTCCTTTGATGAACATTTTTAGACCAATTCATCTTATTTTCAAACACAACCACATTTGGTGTAAAAACATTCTGATGACAATTTTGAAGTGAATAAAAATGAAAAACATCCTGCTTTTAAATTTTAGCCCCTTCAGCTTTTTTCATCATTGCTGTCAAAGTCAGAAAGACATAAAGATGTCAGGACCGTGGACGTGTGGCGGCTCTCATCTTCCTGCTTCCTCTTCAAAGATGAGATGGCGAGGAAGACGGCCACCTCTCCCCTGCTTGTCAATTATCCCCCCCTCGTCTCCCCGTCTGCCTTAATTGGCGTTTGGGAGACGCTAACGTCGTCCCAGCGGGCTCGGCCGGGACAATGGACGCCCAAATAGCTGACCGTCCCTCAGCTCAGCCCGAATGGAATTGGAAATCTTCCATCTTCTCTTTAGCATAACAAAGGGGGCCACAGGGTTTTTAGACAAAGAGACCGTTTTAATGGAGAAAATCAATCTGTGGGAGGAAGCGGCGCCATTGTCTCCCGTCCTCCGTACAGGTGTGTGTCAGACACAGCTGCCTTAATCAGAGGTGGCAGGGGAGAGATCTGGACCTAACATCTCCGTCAGTTTGAGGAAGACGGGCAGTTTACTGCAGAGGAAGAGGAGGAGGATGAAGAAGAACTCATGTCTCTGTCTGACTTGTAGGCATGTAGTTTTGGGATAGATGGAGGATGGATGGAAGAAGGATGGATGAAGGATGGATAGATGATGGATGGAAGAAGGATGGAAGGAGGATGGATGAAGGATGGAGGGATGATGGATGGATGATGGATGGATGAAGGATGGATGGATGAAGGATGGATAGACGATGGATGAAGCATGGATGGATGAAGGATGGATAGACGATGGATGAAGCATGGAAGGAGGATGGATGAAGGATGGATGGAGCATGGATGGAGGATGGATGATGGATGGATGATCGATGGAAGATGGATGGAGGATGGATGGAGGATGGATGGAGGATGGATGGAGGATGGATGGATGATGGATGGAGGATGGATGGAGGATGGATGGAGGATGGATGGAGGATGGGTGGAGGATGGATGGATGATAGATGGATGATGGATGGAGGATGGATGGAGGATGGA
>NW_023416878.1:748634-756282 GCF_002922805.2 Oryzias melastigma | reverse complement strand
TGATGGATGGATGATGCATGGAGGATGGATGGAGGATGGATGGAGGGTGGATGGAGGATGGATGGAGGATGGATGGAGGATGGAGGATGGATGGAGGATGGATGGAGGATGGATGGAGGATGGAGGATGGATGGAGGATGGATGGATGATGGATGGAGGATGCCTCGGCCCTTTATTGGTTTTATGTTCACAAAACTTCTTCCAGGACATGAAAATAAACCTGATTGGTTGCACTGACATCAAGACGGTTTGGTTCTGATCAGACATTGTCTTTTTTCCGGGAGGCTTTTACCTCAGGTGTGAAACCTTACCTGGACTCAGATTTAGATCAAACCTTAGAACTGTGGTTTCAGCTCTAGTTCCATGTGCGTACTTTCAGTGAAAAATATAAAAGCACGTTTCAGGATTCTGTGCTCATGAGCTAGTATCAGGTAGCATCGGTCCAGTATGGTTATTATATGCTAAAACAGAACTCATTTAGGGGAGGATGGAGGATCCAAGATGCAGAAGACCAGATTTCGTGACAGAAACTGAACATGGAGAAACACGAAGGGTGGAAGAACAGAACAGAGCAGAAGACCGGACAAGGATTAACTGAAAACCAGACACAGACTGAGACTAGTTCATAAGGGAACAAAGGGAGCTGTGGATCATGAACCTGAAACTGGTGTGACTGAGGGACAATTCAAAACAAGATGACCAAAAATCATGACTGATAAAACCCAAACCAAAGTTCACAACACTGACACTACCCCTCCTCAAAAGGCCAGATCCCAGATGCCCAAAAACACCTAGACGGAGGGGACATGGAGGAACAAAAGAGAAGTCTGAAAAACATTTAGGGTTGTTGCAGCAAGACAGATATGAGGGGTATCGGAACCTCTCCTCAGGAACAGACGTTTAGAGGAGAAGTCCCGATAACCCTCCCAAAAGTCAGGAACCAATGGGGGCAGCCCCGGCGACCCTCTTCTGGAACAGGACAGCCAAGGGAGATGAACGTCAGGTGACCTTCCTCAGAAACAGGAGGGAACGGTCCCGGTAACCATCCTCGGGAATAGACATAAAGCAGAGCGGTCCCGGTGACCCTCCTAAGGAATAGACATGAAGAGGGATGTTCCCGGTAACCCTCCTCAGAAACAGAAGGGAGCGGTCCCGGTAACCCTCCTTGGAAAAAGGGGGCAGTAGTCCTGGTGACCCTCCTGGGGAATAGGAGGGAGTAGTCCCAGTGATTTTTCTGAGGAACAGGAGGGAGCGGTCCCGATGACCCTCTCAGGAACAGGAGGGAGTGGTCCCAGTAACACTCCACAGGATTAGGAGGGAGTGGTCCCAGTAACACTCCACAGGATTAGGAGGGAGTGGTCCCAGTGACCCCCCACCGGAACAAGAGGTAGTGGTCCCGATGGCCCTCCTCAGGAATAGAAACGAAGAGGAAAGGTGTCCCAGTAACCCTCCTTAGGAACCGGAGGGAGCGGTCCAGGTAACCATCCTTAGGAATAGAAACGAAGAGGAGAGGTATACCGGTAACCCTCCTTAGGAACCGGAGGGAGCGGTCCAGGTAACCATCCTCAGGAATAGACATGAAGAGGTGCGGTCCCGGTGACCCTCTTTAGAAACCGGAGGTAGTGGTCCCGATGGCCCTCCTCAGGAATAGAAACGAAGAGGAAAGGTGTCCCAGTAACCCTCCTTAGAAACCGGAGGGAGTGGTCCAGGTAACCATCTTCAGGAATAGACATGAAGAGGAGCGGTACCGGTGACCCTGCTCGGGAATAGAAATGAAGAGGAGCGGTCGCAGTGACTCTCCTGAGGAAAAGGAAGGAGTGATCCTGGTGACCCTCCTTAGAAACCGGAGGGAGTGGTCCAGGTAACCATCTTCAGGAATAGACATGAAGAGGAGCGGTACCGGTGACCCTGCTCGGGAATAGAAATGAAGAGGTGCGGTCCCGGTGACCCTCTTTAGAAACCGGAGGTAGTGGTCCCGATAGCCCTCCTCAGGAATAGAAATGAAGAGGAGCGGTCGCAGTGACCCTCCTGAGGAAAAGGAAGGAGTGATCCTGGTGACCCTCTTCAGGAATAGCAAGTACTAGTGAAAGTACAAGTACAGCCCTGTTGGAAAAACCAACCAATGGTGTCACAAAAACAATTGAGTCACATGGTAGTTTGAGTCTATCCTAGCTACTGTTGGGTAAAGATGAGGTACTGATGGTTTGCCAGAACGTCGCAGCACCACACCCCCACAATCACACCTGAGGGACCATTGGTCACTAACAACCAATCTTTGGATTGTGGGAGGAAGCAGGAGAAAAGAACATCCTTTATTTTCAGTTTTAGATGTGTCGCATGTGAATTCGTCCTCAGATCTTGTTTACATAAAACCATTGTGTAGTTCGTCTTTCCAAAAAACTATTTATGTTTGAGGAATGAGTCTGCAATGACTCATACTTGTTTGTGGGGTCAGTTCAGTTTTTCACAGCTGACCTGAACTCATCTCTCCAAAGCTTGTATCCACCACAGACGTCATTCCATCCATACTCACGATATCTTACGTCAATCTGCTTCATTTTCTGACAGTCTTTATACAAACTGTAGGAGCTCATCTTCTCCTGATGGAGCCATAAACAACTTCAACGCCAATAGGGGAGATTTGGATTGACACGCATTTTAGTAGCAGAAACCATTGTGTGATTTGTGAAGATGGCGAGCCACAGACGGCCTCGAGCAACAGCCACGTCGTGGATTACTGCCGCAGAGAGCTTACCGTCCTTCAGCTTTGGCCTTGGTCCCTTTATAGAAGCTCTTGTATAAAAACTGAGCTGTGAATCAGGTAGTCGATCAAGACATCCAAGATTTAAAAAAATATACTAATATTTTAAGTTTTTAATATTTAAATCATTTGGAATAATGTTAATTGAGGACAAAATCCACATTTCTCATGGTGTGACTTCACAACAGACCTCCTAAAATGACC
This sequence comes from Oryzias melastigma, assembly GCF_002922805.2. Lineage (NCBI taxonomy): Eukaryota > Metazoa > Chordata > Actinopteri > Beloniformes > Adrianichthyidae > Oryzias > Oryzias melastigma. The sequence continues at coordinate 753,317 of NW_023416878.1, read as the reverse complement.
TTGTTTAGGTTAGCACAGATCATAGAACGCAGAGGCGGGGTATAGTAGTACATGTTGGTGGTTTATACTGTAGAGCAGGGGTGTCAAACTACAACGAATAAAGGCCAAAATCCAAAACACACCTTAGGTCGCGGGCCGAAGAGCATAAACAATTATTGAAAACTAAATTAAATTTTAAAAACTAAAACTAAATATAAAAACTTTAAACTTTTAAAATAAATATGAACTAGATATATAGCATTACCTGCATTAATGCCAGTGTGAATGCTGTAAGCTGAATTTGGCTGCTGAATATGCTAGTGACGATAGCTGAAGATGCTGAAATTGATAGCTGAAAACACTGAAGCTGATAGCCAGCTAAAATATTAACTAAATGCCAAATTAGTCTAAAAAACTTTAAAAAAGTGAAAAACTTAGGTTAGCCTAAACAGCTAGTGTATCAATATTAGCTAATCTCCAAAAAAGCCTAAAAAACAAAAAAAACTGAATAAATGAATAAAAAAAAGCCTAAATTATCCAAAACAGTTAGTATGTAGCTAAAATATTAGCTAAACTCCAAAATACTGCAAAAAATCTCAGTAAATGCAGAAATAGTCCAAAAAACTAGGAGAATGTCAATTTTTAAAACTTTAAAACCATAATTTTTCACCATAATTATGAATGATAAAAATGCAGGAATATTATTCTAGAATAAATCAACTTAAACCTTAAATAACTTTCAATATTTTACTCTCCATAAAAATATATTTTGTCAAAATTATACAAGTTAGAAATGAGTGTAAGATAACATCGGGTCATTATTAACAATAAACTCAAATGATCTGGAGGGCCGGCCCCCTCGCCTTGACTTCGACACGTGTAATAGCTGGACTGAGGGACTCCTCCCCCAATGGCGTTCCAAACAGGAAGTACCCACAGACTCCGGGGGAGCCAAAATCCCAGCTATTTCTGGACTAATACTCAGCCACTCTATTTGTCAGGATAACCATTCTTGCTCTGATACCTTTTTTTCTAAACATGTTTTTAATATCTCTCATATTTTCATGATATATATATATTGTTTTGTTGTTGTCCAAATTATGCCAAACCCACCAATCAGATGGCTCAAAAGTAGGTGGAGCCAGCTGGCCCTTTGATCGAACGTTAAAAACGTTTAGTGTAAACGACTTTCAAGTGGTAGGCTTGTGGACTTCCAACAAGCTCGTTCCTGATTGGGGAGAATGGTTGCCATAGAAACGTTGACTCAGATCGACTCTGGCTCCGATATGGCGGCATCAGTACCGCCTGAAATGACTTAATTTAGTGAGAAGTAAATCATTTTCTATGAATTATGTCACAGTCATTTATGTAGTTCAGTTCTCAGATTTAGACAAGAGCTTCATTTGGAGAGGATTTCAATGTTTCCAGCTCACTATGAACTCATCTGTCCCTGCTTGAGAAACGTGAAGTTGTAGTTTTTCATTTTTCTTCATTGTGGGAGGGGCATCCTGCTCGCCTTTGACGTGAGTCCTCATCAGTTTGACAGAAAACAGGAAGTAGCACATGTTGCAGTTCCATGAGAAACCACTAGATGCTGGTTCTGGGGTTTATTTATTTTATTCAACCAAATGTGTGCGCTAGGATGTCAATTTAAATATATTCTTTGGTTTTTGTGTCACAAAAAAACAACCTCATAAACTGAAAATAATAATAAAAAAAAAAAACAATCCTGAAACTACGTTCTCACCATCTTTAGTAACTTGTGTTCAAGCAACCGTTTTCAATGAAAAGTCTAAGTAAACATACTTTCAGGCGTCCACATTCAAAACTTTCATGGTCAGGCGTCGCTACACAAGTTTCTACAACCGTTTTTGGGCTCTCGCTTTAAACCAGTGGAACCTTGGCCAATCAGGAACTCGGGTTTGGTTTTCAATTCACGAAAGTACCAACCGTTTGAAAATTGATTATGAAGCAGAAATTAATAATTGCTGGAATTCTATGACACCAAGTGTTCTGTGTATCGGAATCAAGTCTGGATCAAGTTTCACCAGATTTTTGACATCTTGCACCAAACGTCCTCCAACTGTAGGTGGCAGACATGCGCTGGTAAACAGTAGAAAAACAACAGAAGAAGTAGCCCCTCCCTGCTTGTCCAGTGTGAAGACCGCTAAATTCCAGAATGCATGCTCTTTACTGCACAAATGAAAAGTATTACAGAATGTAAACGCTTTAAAATATTTTCTTAAAATGAAAGTCCTAATTATAAATGGGTTTCACATTTTTCGTAAATCATTTATATTTTGTCAACAGTGACAAACTGACTGTGTCTTACACTTTACTTTAAAATAAACATTTTTTTTTATCTCTAACCGTAGAAACAGCTTCATTGTTCTTACCCTTAAAAAGATAGAAATGTTAATCACCTTCAGTAAAAATTCTGTTTTAGAAATCTGTTTACAAATATAAATAAAGTATAAATGTATCAGGAGAGCTTAATGCACGTGTCAAAGTCAAGGCCCAGGGGCCGGATCCGGCCCTCTGGGTAATTCCATCCGGCCCTCCAGATCATTTTGTTTTATTGTTATTAATGACCTGATATTATCTTGCACATATTTCTAACTTGTATAATTCAGACAAAATATATTTTTATGGAGTGTCAAATATTGAAAGTTATTTAAGGTTTAAGTTGATTTATTCTGGAATAATATTCCTGACTTTTTATTATTCATGATTATGTTAAAAAGTTACAGTTTTAAAGTTTTAAAAATTGACATTCTGCTAGATTGTTGGACTGTTTTGGCATTGACTAAGATTTTTTGCAGTATTTTGGAGATAGCTAATATTTCAGCTACATGCTAGCTGTTTTGGCTAATTTAGGATTTTTTCAGTTTTTTAGGCTAATTTGGAGATTAGCTAATATTTCAGTAACATGCTAGCTCCTTTTAGCTAATTTAGGTTTTTGTTGTTTGTCTGGCTGTTTTGGAGTCTAGCTGATAATTACATGCTAGCTGTTTTGGCTAATTTAGGCTTTTTTCTGTTTTTAGATTAATTTGGAGTTTAGCTAATATTTCAACAATACTTTAGCTCTTTTGGCTTATTTAGTTTTTTGATGTTTTTTTGCTGGTTTGGAGTCTAGCTCATATTTACATGCTAGCTGCTATTTTACGTTTTTGGGGCTACTTTGGAGTTTGGCTAATATTTCAGTAACATGCTAGCTATTTTAGCTATTTTAGGTTTAAATTGTTTTTGTGGCTGTTTTGGAGTCTAGCTAATATTTACATGCTAGCTGTTTTGGCTAATTTAGGCTTTTTTCAGTTTCAAATCAATTTGAAAGCAGCAGTGGATGCCTATTTTCAGTTCTATTTTGTAGCTTAGCTATTTTTTCGTATCTACGTTTTTTGTTTATTTTGTAGGCTAATTTTCATTTAGCTAATATTTTAGCTGCCTATCAGCTTTCAGCATTTTTAGCTATCACTTTCAGCATCTTCAGTGGCCAAATTCACCTCACACAATCAATACTAACATTATCACAGGTGATGCTTCATATCTAGATCATAATTATGTTAAAAAGTTACAGTTTTGAAGTTTTTAAAATGTAGTTTTAGAGTGTTCACTAAATGTTTATCCTGTTCAGCCCGTGACCTAAGGGGTGTTTTGGATTTTGGCCCCTTGTATGATTGAGTTTGATACATGTCTCGATGTTAAACATGTGTAAGTCCAGCATGTAAAGATGTTCATACATGTAAACATATACTTTAAGAGAGTACTTTTTTCTCAATTTTCTAAGACAATGAAAAAAATTAGAGGAACTTTCTGTCTCTGCTGATGAGGTGATTTTTTATTTTTTATTTTTTGTGAATAAGAAGAGAATGATTTCATTGTGTGACCCATCATTTAAAAAAGGAGTAATGTTCCCGAGTGAGCTGACATCCTCCTCTCCGTCTTGTGTCTGGGAGTTTCCTGTCAGCCACTTTGTCAGCGCCGTTCCAGAGTTGTCTTTCAGGTCTGGGTGTTTTGATAAGGTGAGTGTGTTTATCTGCGCACCCCCAGCTCTATGCATTACCATGAGAATGCTTTAAGCCCTGTGCTAATCTGTGTGTCTCTGCTGTAATAAATGTCTTCATCCACACACGGCACAGGAGAGAAGGACGGGAATCCGACGCCGCGCCTTCCCGGTGACGGCCAGTTCCGACCCAGAATTCAGACGACCAAAGAAAATGTCTGCGGTTCCATCAGTTCTCGGCTTAAATTAGTTTATATGGCCTCAGATGATTGAAATTGGTGCAGTTTTTGAGACAATTTCAAGACACACCAATGTGTTAGTAAAGTCTGATTTAAAATACAGTGTTTTCAGATTTTTTTAAGGTAAAATGTCCTCAGTTTCTACTTTTCTATGCGTTAAAATGGAGTTGAGGTGAGCTGGCTTTGATTGAATCCTTCATTGAAAACAGATTCAGTCATTTTTGTACTTGAAGGAACTTTGAATGTCAAAGAAACGATGAAAACCATCTAATAATGTATACTTTCAATATTATTTGGACATGTTTAAAGAGAATCAATAGAAAAATTATTTAAATAAAAACACATTTTAACATTTAGGTGGACTTTAAGAGAAACAAGACACTTCAACCTCGATTTAGCATTTCTGTTTTATTTCTTTCTAAATGTTCATGAATTTGTCCCACTTAGGTTATTTTTTAGTAT
>NW_023416878.1:744252-748538 GCF_002922805.2 Oryzias melastigma | reverse complement strand
CTCTGAAATGTGGGCGGGGTCGTTGGTGCGGACCAACCCCGCCCCCTTTTCCCTTCTCCATTGCTGAGAGTTTGAAACAGCGTATTTTCCACGTCACAAATACAAACTTTTCCAAACTACATTTTTTTACCAGAATATTGTGAAACTTCAATACACAAATCGTTGACGGAAGCTGAACGAAACAATGTGGCCTGATAAATGACCACATTAGGAATGTGGGCGTGGTTAACCCAAAACCTCCATTGCTGAGGAAATCCATAAATTTACTTTTGCTAATTCTTCCACCAATTACATAAATCTGTTTGTCACTGTCAGGTGACCAAAAAATAAAATGGTTGCTATGGAGACAAAACAAAATTAAAGCTGTCAGGGGATAGGAAGAGGAGGAGAATGACATGTGTTGCAACTGGTCAGCCAGGAGGGGCGGCGAGGGCCGGTGGTCTCTGCAGGTCGTCCTCGTCTTCTCTGACATCCTCTGATCTGCTGCCACTCGACTTCTTTAGCACTTTGTGTTGCTAATGTATAAAAATAGCTTTCTAAATAAAGTTTGTGTCAGAGTTCTTTCACATCCAGCAGATCAAACTCATCTGAGAACACCGACTTAACAAGTTTACTAAATCTGCCATCATTACATCTTTATCCAAATATATCTGTTTATCTTGATCTGCTCTGGTGTTGGCCGCTGAAGAATCTGAGACAAAGCGAGGAAAGGCTAAACAAAGACCCCTAAAAAGCCCCCGTTAGCCTTTGTGCTTCCTTCCGTTTGAAGATGAAGAGCCGCGCGGGGAGGAAGGTGAGATGGCAAAGCTCTCCAGCACCTTTGATGCCTAACCGGCAGCAGCAGATCAGAGGAGGCCAGATGAGAATGGGAATGCAGAGAAGAGCAGTGCTATGCCCAGACAGGCAAGATGAGCATCTGTGGGTGCTGAGATGGCAGCAGGATGGGGCTGTCCACACAAACATCAGAGCTGTTTCTGTGGACAGCAAACCTGCATCCTTTGGAAAGGGTCATTGAATTGATTTAGAATATACATCATTTTTAGAAGCTCCACGTTTGACATCGTGTGTTTCTACAGATAATCTGAAGATCCTCCTCCATTCAGGACTGTTCCATAACAGGAAAAGCTTACAAAGTTGGAGATATTTCACCTCCTTCCCAATATGTATATCTTCAGAATTGAGAAAGCTTGTTAGAAAAAAGGTGAAACATTATCAGTTGGAGAAACACGTCCAGATGAGCCTCTTAAAATTATCCAACCGAGCAAAACGGAAACTTTTGTTGCATGTGACATAAAGATTCTTTTATTCATCCAAAATAAAGACTTTAGTCTCATACTAAAGCAGACTAGCAAAGGTTTACACCCTTCTACGCACATTAAATGCCTTTATGTGCTTTAAAGTTGGGGGCTTGTCCGAGATTGCAGAGACCTTATTCCTTATTTTTATACATCATCTTTATGCTACTGATTTGGGGGCTTGTCCGGGATTGTGGAGACCCTTATTTTTATACATAATCTTTATGCTACTGATTTATTTTATTACTACATTTTTTGTCACTCATTTCCTCATCCAAACTAGCTGAGGAGGTCAGTGGAGCAATTTGGGGGCTCGTCCGGGTTTGAGGAGACCCTTAATCTTAATCTTTATACGTATTGTTTATGCTTTAACTCTGATTCAGCCTCATGTCAGGAGAAACATCTCTGATTGGTCACCATATCTACAAGGACATAACATGACGAGTGAGAACGCAGGAATACTTCATTTTAAAGTCCATAGTTTCACTGGTATTTTTACAAATTTGTCTCTTTTGTTGATAATCATACAGGCTCAAAGTATAAGAAAAGTTTCACTGCTCTGGTCTTTTGAAAAAAAATCACTGAACTTTAAACCTGAACTTTCAAAGTAAAATGATTTGTTTTGAAAGACTGAAGCAGAAAAACTTTTTTCAGTGCAAAAAACGCAAATTAGATAAAACAAATGTTGACTTTTAGCCAAAAGAGTCCAAGCTGGTGATTCGTTTTTTGACTTCCTGTTTGAGGTATGAATGTTAGTCAAATGCAGGTCCCAAAGTAACCACTAGATGGTCAGATGTACATACAGAGTCACCGATTCAACTTTGGAACCAAAAATTACTTTTTTTTTTGGTTAGGTTACCATCTTTTGCACGCCAGATACTACCAGGTACTCACCAGATACTATCAGGTCCTCACCAGATACTACCAGGTACTCACCAGATACCATCAGGTACTCACCAGATACTATCAGGTACTCACCAGATACCATCAGGTCCTCACCAGATACTATCAGGTCCTCACCAGATACTACCAGGTACTCACCAGATACCATCAGGTACTCACCAGATACTATCAGGTCCTCACCAGATACTATCAGGTCCTCACCAGATACTACCAGGTACTCACCAGATACTCTCAGGTCCTCACCAGATACTATCAGGTCCTCATCAGATACTATCAGGTACTCAACAGATACTATCAGGTCCTCATCAGATACTATCAGGTCCTCACCAGATACTATCAGGCACTCACCAGATACTATCAGGTCCTCACCAGATACCATCAGGTACTCACCAGATACTATCAGGTCCTCATCAGATACTATCAGGTACTCACCAGATACCATCAGGTACTCACCAGATACTATCAGGTACTCACCAGATACTATCAGGTACTCACCAGATACTATCAGGTACTCACCAGATACTATCAGGTACTCACCAGATACTATCAGGTACTCACCAGATACTATCAGGTACTCACCAGATACCATCAGGTACTCACCAGATACCATGTTGAGAGGCTTTGGTAAGACTCGGTTGTGGAATTTAACTTCTAGTCTCAGGGTAGACATTCTACCACAAGGCCACTGAGCGCTTCACCTCCAGACACCAATGGAAGTTCTCATCCATCCTATGACATCAGTATTCATCTTCCTGAGGTTGAGTCATGGATTCACCACGATGTACACAAAATCAAAGGTGGTTTCATCTTAATTTTCTTTGTAAATTAGAAAAAAGCTACAAGAACGTGTTAAAACCCCATTTTCCTCAGAGTGGGTCTGTAAGTGCAGTCATTCTCACTTCAGGACCGTGGACAGCTCCGTTCATTCACTGGAGAGTTTCAGCACCTCGGATAGAGAAAATTATTCATCTATTTAATTAGAAAGAAGTCCATTCAAGGTTATCTATTAAAATAAACCCAAAATAGTGAATTAAATGTATGTTTTTTGATGGTCACTGAGGTTATTGGGAACTCTGAACATGTCAGGGTTTTATTCATGGATGGTTGGAGACCTCCTGAACAGCCCTAACCATAAAGAGAAAAGTCTCTTCTCTCAAATCTTTGACCTTGTGTGTGTTGAAGGTCAAAGATGAGCCCAGAAGTCTTCACCGCCTCGTTCAGAGACGCACACACACAACTACACAGCTGTCAGCTGTTAACCGTGCCGAGCGTTTATCTCTCTCCAGCTCCATCAGCGCCGTATAGAGAGCAGGCTAATAGAGCATGATTACAGGGTGAGATGCCCCTCACCCCGTCTTGCTCCGCTCACACCTTCTGACACTCTTCACGGCTTCCTCGCCCTCTTCACGCTCTCCCCGGAGCCTGAAACGGAGCGCAACACTGCCGGGAATCTCTGCGAGGAAAAGTCGGACGTTCAACCGAAACGTTGGATGTAAATGTTTAAATCAGTGAATTGTGGCTGGAAGGATTAGTCGACTATTTTAATTTTTAATGAGTAGATCAGCTACAAGATTTTAAATATATTCATGGGCTAAGATAGTTTACTGAGGAATTTTAGGCTATTTTGGAGTTTGGCTAGTATTTAAGCAACAATGCTAATGCTTTTGGCTAATTTGTTGTCTGCTGTGGTTTCTATACGCTAATTTGGAGTCTAGCTTCTTTTACTTAGCAACAAGCTAACATCTTTGACCAATTTAGCTTACCGAGCAATTTTATGCTATTTTGGAGTTTAACTAATCTTTTAAAAGCATGCTAATGTTTTTGGCTAATTTAGCTTACTGAGGAATTTTAGGCTATTTTGGAGTTTAGCTAGTATTTGGGCAAAAAGCTAGCTCTTCTGGCTAATTTGGCATCTACTGACGTTTTTGGGGCTAATTTGGAGTTTAGCTAATTTAATTTAAGCAAACCATTTTTTTTTGCAAAACTGGCATGCATTAGGAATTTTAAGCAGTTTTACTATACATTTTTCAGAAATTTAAATCAACTTCAGCGTTTTTTTATAGTTCTTTAATGAAATTTCCCATCTTT
>NW_023416878.1:687832-744119 GCF_002922805.2 Oryzias melastigma | reverse complement strand
CTGGGGTTTTTTATGCTAATTTGGAGTTTAGCTAATACTTTAGCAACATGCTATGTTTTTGAAAAAAAATATTTTACTGAGGAATTTTAGGCTATTTTTAAGTTTAGCTCATATTTAGGCAAAAAGCTAGCTCTTCTGGCTAATTTGGAGTTTAGCTCATATTTAAGCAACAAACTAATATTTTTGCAAAACTGGCATGTATTAGGGATTTTAAGCAGTTTTACTATACATTTTTCAGAAATTTAAATCAACTTCAGCGTTTTTTTATAGTTCTTTAATGAAATTTCCCATCTTTTAGCAGATTTAACCAGATTTTGGATTTTCAACAAATCCCTACAGAAATTAAAGTAAATTCATTTTCAGTAACTGATTGGCTGTGGCGACCCTGGAAGGGAAAAGTCAAAAGAAGAAGAAGATTTTCCTCAAAAAGATTCAGTATTTCAGCTAAATCCTTCACAGTAGCACCATCAAAGGTAATGCAACTTTTCTAATTTAATCTGGTTTTAATCCCAGAAACTCATTCAAAGTTTAATAAACTATCACCTTAATCGTCTTTATTTTAGTTAGTTTAAAGCTCATGATGGTTGAGATGTGTGCTTTACATCCAGATTGCACAAGACCCGATTAGTCGACGAATCAGAAAAAAATAATCGGTGATTAATCGACTGTTAAAACATTTGTTTATGGCAGCCCTACCGAATCAACATCTGTTTTGATGGGTTGTGCAACACAACAAAATCACAAAAATTCACTATTTAAGCAACAAACCAACAAATTAAACTTGATTTCTGGGATTTCTATTCGACCAAACGATCAAACTCTGCCGGCATGTTGATTCACGAGCTGCAAAACACAAGAGAATCAATGCCGGACCTGTTCAGTCGAAGCCCCTCCTTTGTGTTTAGCACACACACACATGAAACCCACCTGTGCGCGCCGCCATTACCATATGTTGCTGCGTCTTTGTATTCAAGAACTAACCTGTATAATAGGTGTCACATTTGCAAGACAACAAATCAAACCAGCCTTCATTTCCCCGGCCTCTCCTCAGCGCCGCAGCTGCAGGCCTCTTTGTTGTCAGGGGAGTTTCTAATTAATATGATAAATAAGATGGCGGGTTCGACTCCCCGATGCTTTTTAATTGAAGGAAGCCTTGAATGGCACGCGGGCAGAGGCAGAGATTAGCGGGTTATTTGTGAGAGGTTTTATGTGAGGAGGGGAGGAGAGGACTTTTATCCTGGCAGTGATTTCCTGTTTCATTGTAATACAGTGGCTGTAACACTCACATGGACGCACACACACACACACACACACACACACACACACTGTGTGTAGCGTTTGATTTGAGGCACAGCTGACAGTCTGACTACAGCTGTAGCCATGGTGGCACTTCCTGTCGCTCCGTTTGGGTTTCAATGAAACTTTTTTGCTCAAATCCGATAGTTGAACCATCTGCAAGTTCAAGTACTCTGCAAAAGCAAAAACTGAGAGCAACAGTGTGAGAGTCCGCCCCTTTCTCTGTTTGTTTTTGTTTGGTGGTTCTTATTCTGCTCTTTTGCATAATCACACCAGGTTTCAGTTTTTAAACAAGCTGCTTTCTGGATATTTCCGTTTTTTTGGAAACTTTTCCATTTTAGATTTCTGCTTTTTTTCCCCCCTTTTTTTTGTAGTCACAGTTTACTTTGGCGTTCTGAATCCAATTATGGATCCAGATTTTATAACTCCAAAATAATATAAAGAAAGTCATCCAAGTTATGATTTGTGTAAAAAAGTAATTCAAATAAAACAAATCAAGTTAAATCTATCTCAAAACGAATATCAAACAAACCGTAACTCTAAATCGAGGGTCCCCAAACTACGGCCCGCGGGCCGGATCCGGCCCACTTCCACATTTGGCCCGGCCCCTGAACATTATCAGAGACACATGAATATTTTGTTTTTTTCCTCCAATCTGGCTTTGAGATCGGTTCCTAACACTGCTAGCAAAATAGTGTTTTCCTAACAGTATCGTCACACTGTTAGCATCAATCCCAGACAGAAATGCTTACAGAAAACACTGTTAGCATCAATCTCAGACAGGAATGCTAACAGGAAACACTGTTAGCATCAATCGCAGACAGAACCGCTAACAGAAACACTGTTAGTTTGGGAATCCCTGATTTAAAAGATGACTCAAACAAATTGCAACTCATAAAAACAAAGTGTGATTAAAAACGTAACTGAAATAAAGTGTAATTCAAGCTCCGCCTTAAAACATAACTCAAAACAAAAGGCAACTCCAAAAGTAAGTAAAAAGAGAAAAACGCTACCGGTACTCAGATAAATTCATCTCAAAACATAACGCACATAAAACACAACTTAAATATGTTGTAACTCCAAACAAAATGCAACTAGAAATAAAAAAGCAAAACTCTACAAAAACACGACTCAGAGTGTGAAGCTCCAAACAGTTCATAAAGTAACTCAAATAGAAGGTATTTCAAATAAAACATTACCAATACAACTGAAGCAGTCACAGTTGAAACATGACGACTTTTTTTTCCTGTCATAGTAACTTGTTTGACGCTTTTATTAAACCAGAAGAAAGTCAAAAACAGAAAAAAATTCTCTAAACCAGAACATGTAATCAGACAAAGCGTCTAAATCCTGTTTGGAATTTCCTTTGGATATAATGTTCTATATTCCACTCTAGTAGAATCAGCTCTTCCTGCTGCAGCTTCTATATCATTCTAACCAACAACAGCTTCTGTTCCCTCCTTAGACTGAATTCATCCAAACTGTCCGTCCCGTGAATCACCACAACCTCCTTCTCCGTCCACGTTCTCACTCGCGATCCACCGCAAACCTCCGACAGCAGGAATCAGCCAAAGATCTGGCAGCTCTGCCTGCAGCGTCTTTGTGTTCGCAGCCCACTGCCGCTCAGCAAACACGCCGCTCTGATCTCCTCATCCTCACATAATCCCGCTCCATCTAAATCGGAGCCCGAGGGGACGCCGTTGTTCTGCTGGGATCTGATCCGCCGTCGTCCTCTGAGATCAACCGAACCGAAGATACCGAGGGGGATTCTGGGACGGATTCCCCCTCAGGCTTCGTTTGGTGTCAAAACTCCAGAAATAAGAAAATCCCAGCTTGTTGATCAAATCGTTCTTTTAGATCCTCATATCTGAAGATTGATCCTCCACGAGGAAGCAGCTGAAGACTGAAGTTAAAAACACATAAAACACAAAAGATTTGAGTTTTTCTAAAGAAATAAGGACATCAAGTCAACAATCCAGACCAATTACAGCTTAAATTGAACTATTTTAGCAGATAAAATGACCTAAAAAGGTTTTAAAATGATTTACAAAGAGGAAAACCAACACATCGATGCAAAGGTCGTGATTCACAGCTGCTACGTATTTTTGGCGTATTTTCCGGGTATGAAATTTAGCTCTTTTGTGATACATGGATGATATACGTAATTCATCAGTGCTTGTTGCTTTTGTCCGTTGAGGGTTTCGAGCCGACGTGTCTTTACAGGAATTCCGTTTTGAGTTGTCAAACATTTTTGGACGGTTGAAAATGAGGCAGTTTGTGCATTTTTTACGTAGTTTATGTGCAGTTATTACATACATTTTACGCGTCTTTAGATGTCTAACACACCTTTCACATGCGTACCACTGAGGTATAACCTGAAGAATGTACCGCTTCTGAAGGAGAACTTTGACCGGATTTTCAGCTGACCTGAAAACAACTTGAGCCCAATTCACTTGATATGATACCAGCTGAAGGGAAATGGACCCCACAGTCTGCAGTCCAAACAAAACGCCGGTCATAGCTGTACAATGGAGCAGAAGAACGATTATGTGGCCTTAATCCTGTTGCTAGAGTCACTTTCCTAAACTGTGATGTATCACTGGTTCTGCACTTTTTTTTTTTTTTTTACTTTCTTTCTCCTAAATCCCACGTGTCAAAGTCAAGGCCCGGGGGCCGGATCCGGCCCTCCAGATCATTTGATTTTATTGTTATTAATGACCCGATGTTATCCTGCCCTTATTTCTAACTTGTATAATTTTGAGAAAATATAATATTTGTTTAGAGGGTAAAATATTGAAAGTTGATTTATTCTGGAATAATAATATTGCCTTTTCATTTGTCATAATCACGTTAAGTTATGTTGCTCTGCTCACATGGTAGCCGTAACTCTAGCCGTTTGAACCCGGTGTCAGACCTGGTGTGGACCGGAGGAATCCGACTGTTTCATTGTGACGGTGCTGTCCATAGTTCTGACGCCGTATGGTTATGATTCCTGCTCTGAATGTCCAAGTGAAGAAATTCAATGAAGCTGAAATTGAAGTGTTCTTTGTGGTTTATTCCTTTCGTGGTTGTAAAATCATTCATCCACAAAACATGTGTGAACATTTCACGAGTATGGATCTCAACAAGTTATTTTAATTCACAAATAACAAATTTTCCTCCATAGATTATTCACAAAACCTACGTAATGGCTGTGTGACAAGTCAATCCTGGTTCAGGTCTGTTTCACCTCAAGACATGAAATGAACAGTGAAGCATGGCAGCAGGAGTGGAGTAATGTGGGGTAGCAGGTGTGAATGTTGAAGCGTGATTAATAGAACATAATTAATTTGTTAATATGTCTTAGCGACCTCAGGCTTCCTGCTGTGCAGCTGTGAGATCAGCGTGATACAACTGTCAAAAATAAACTTTTTATTCATTCTGTGATTGAAATGTTATCACATCAAAGAGATGATAAGGCATTTCTTTGTAGTTTTTGGACAAAAGCCATCTTTTACTTTCAATCTGACGGCTGTAAAGCAGCAGCAGTGCACTCGCTATGGGGGGCGGAGCTAAACAGAGCAGTCTGCTATTAGAAATCCAACAACGAGGAAACTGATCATTATTGTATTTTGGGATGGGGACTGATATGAATTTATAACAATAACCAGCACCAGTTTCTCCCTGAAAGTCCCGCCCACCGACGTCACAGGAGGCGAACAGTTCAGAGTGGACAGACACGCCCCCACCTGGGTAGATTCCAGCCAACCTAAAATCCAGCTGGATCGAAATTCTCCAAAAAATAAAATTGTTTTATTATTTTTAAAAAACACAATTAAAAAATAAATAAAAACAGAATTCCAGGAAAAATGTCAAATAGACAGGAGTGAGAACTTCCTATTTTTGGGCTGCCTGGTGACTTTAGTCTGGAATTATTTTGTATTTTCGTTCAAAAACATGTTGATTAGTTTGCTGACAAATTTTATTCTTGTTGTTTTTATAAAATTACGGCTAAAACTTTCGTTCTATGTTGTAAAAACGGTTCATGAATCATTTTTGGGGTCTCCACAGCTAAATGAATCAAATTTCTCCAGACGGAATTTTATCTTTTACATAATTTTATGTCTAGTGTGTGAATAGAACATGGAAAAATGATGGAATAAATGTAGTGTCACACAGGAGAGATTGTGCTGAATAAAATTATGCCAAATAAGCAGCCGGTAGTGTTTCAAATTCAAAATACAGAAAATTCAAACGTAGACACAAACATGCCCTTAAAGGGTTAAAAATTATTTTGTGTGATTTCATATTATGATTATTTGCAGATAATAGGTGGCTGGTAAATACTGCAACAAAAAAAACGAGATTAACTTTTTCCAGATTTGTGATTAATTAGTTGAATTTTTAAATCAACCCTAATAATTACATACATCTAATTACATCTGGAAACCCAAAATTGAAACAAGAGTTTACATGTTTTGCAGTTCTCTTTGCTTGAAATCGGTGGATAAAAATGACTCCAGAGGAGGACGTCCGTCGCTCCAGCGGAGCTGCATCATGAAACTCCCCAAACCCACAGAGACGAGCAAAGACTGTAAACTAAAAGAGGGCTAGAGTGATGGAGGGATGGAGGGAGGAGAGGAGAGAGCAGACGCTCGCAGTCGGAGCTGCCACTTTGGCGCCGCAGCATTTAAAGCTGTAATGACAGGCCAGAGAGTGATAAGAGACGCAGTGGAGAGGCCACTATAGCTGCTCTCCTCTGCCTGCTAACAACTGTAATTATCCAAACTCCACACTCACTACTATTGATCCCTCCCCGCGCCGCGCTGCGCCACCCCCCGCCCTGGCACGGTGACAGCGGCGTGCGGCCCTCTCAGCTCAAGAGCTGTTCACACCTGCAGGAGTGGAGCACGGCGGCGAGGACGGACGCTCAACACAAATGTTGGTGCAGCTCGGATGCTCCCCTCGTGAAGAGTGAGAGGTGATGGGTTTGACTTTCTGCACGGACCACGTAAACCTGCGGGAGAATCTCCCGTGGCGGTCTCCTCTCCACGAATCCGGTGGGAAAAACTTTGCTTCCACTAAACCCCTAAAACTTAAACTTCAGGTCTAATAAAAGGCACGAGGTACTTGTCAAAAGGGGGCGGATCCTGCCCGAGCTGCCCCCACTGACTGAGCAGCTGCTACACACCCCTCCCCCTCTGCCTCAGAGACCCAGACCAGAGCCGCACACGACAGTCACCCTTTTTTCAAAATGGCGGCTTTTCTGCTGGTTTATCTCCATAGCAACCATTAAATGATTTGGTCGTCTGGGGGTGACGAGCAGATCGATGTCATTTTTAGAAGAATCGGCAAAAGTAAATTTCCTTAGCAACGGAGGTTTATTTGTTAACCACACCCACTTTCCCTCATATTGTATGCTTTTTTTGTTTAGCTTGAGGCAGGGATTCATGTATTACATTTTCACAACATTCCACTAAAAATGTGCGAGCAAAAAACATTTTTGTTAGTTCACCACACGAACATTCAAAATCTGCTAACTTTATTTACAACATTTGTCTCCAACAAGCGTCTTAATGATGCTCGAGGAGTGAGAACGACATGGATCAAAATCCCCAGGAGGAGATTACATTTCTAGACTGTATTTTTTATATATATTTGGGGGAGTGATTCAAGATGGCCGCCTCTACCAGAGGTCAGAGGTCAAAGGTTATACATAACATTTCTTGAAGATCGCTTGAACAAAAGTTTCCCCGTATTGTGTGACAATGTGAAAATGTACACACATTGCCGCCATCTTATAATAATTTCAAAACTTCCTTTTTGAGGAAACATTTTCTTTTAACTCCATTCAATTTTTAATGGTTTCTCCTGCTGTGATGTCATCATTTTTTTTACTTTTAAGTGCCTTTAAATTTAATAAATTTGTCTGTATTTACATTTTTTAAATATTCTTATTGCGTTTTATTATTTATTGAAACAGCAATTTAATAAATTGACAAAAAATGCACTAGTCATAAACAACAAAAAATAGGTCATGAAAGAATATTTTCAGGTAAACCTTCATCATGTTAGAAAAAAGGCTCATTTTAGGCAATAAAAGGTCAATACTATGCTGGCTGATGACATTTTATTGGACTTTATGGTATATTGTTGTTGTTTTTACTCAGTCATAAAATGACACAAAATGAGAGCGTCTGGTTATGAAGGTTAATACCACGACCAGCTGACATCACGATAAGAGAACGTCTCTTATGAGCTCAGCTGGAGCGGGCCGGCGTCCGGCGGCGTCCATCGACAGAGAGCCTCCCCCTGCAGGGAGGGGGGACGGATTTACAAGTTGCACCACGACCTTTCTGGCCCTCACAAAAGGCCTCTTTTGTTCCCCCGTCACCTTCTGCAGATTTATCACATCCAATTACAAACTAGGATGCCGACAATATCCCCATTAGCCTATCAAACGCTTTAGCGCGGAGAAATCTGGCCTTTCAGAAGGGGAGGAGCCTAACAAAGACTGCACGGGTGAGTAATTAACGGGGAGAGTTGGTGGTTTGTTTCCCTGATGGTTATCTAAATGAAACAAACCGGCTCTTTGCACTTTGGGGCCGCTCTCACATTCTGGGGTTTGAAACAAAAGCAGGAATGACGTTTTTTTCTTTTGTCCGCTTTATTAGCTAAAAGAGCAAAATAAAGAGAACAGACACGAAGAAAAGGGAGAATTTAGATGTCGACTTCATCAATCGATTCAGAGTTCATTTAGGAGGAAGGAAGAAGTCATTCGTCCTCCTTCAAAGGTGAATAAAAGTGGGGACTTTTTGTCCTCTTGAACATCTCCAGGAGAGCGCCTGTCCTCTCCAATCAGGGAAACTTCCCGGTTGAACAAAGAATCCAAACAGTTTTCTTCTAACTTTTGGTTTTATTTTTGGTCTATTAAAATAAAAACTGTGACCAAATTAGACCCCATGGGGTCAAAAATAGCTTGCATAGTGAAGAATGTTTTTCCCTCAGTTACCAGAAGACCCTGTGGTAGAGTGTCCATCCTGAGACTGGAATGTCGCGAGTTCGATTCCCGGCTGAGTCATATCAAAGACTCTAAAAATGGGTTAAACTATCAAATATCTCCCAGAGGATGGGTCAAATGCTGCAATTACTAATGGGACTTTATTTTATTCTCTGGAGCAACTTGAACATCACAGATTTAAGATTTAATCAACCCCTCTTCCCCAACCCCCTGGCCAGACGGGACGAGACAGATTCATAACAAACCCCCTCTACTCTTCCCTTTTCTCAAAATGGCAGCTTTTCTGATGGTTTATCTCCATAGCAACCATTTTATGTTTTAATCGTCTGGGGATGACGGACAGGTCGACGTAAGTTTTATAAGAATCAGCAAAAGTAAACTTTTTCATTTCCTTAGCAACCAAGGTTTTTTGCTGACCACGCCCACATTCCTGCTTTGTTCATATCGTATGTTATATCATTTTGTTCAGCTTGACCCAACGACTGATGTATTTAAACTTCACATCATTACAGTAAAAAATGTGCGAGTAATGGGAGAACGGCACTTTTGTTGGCTTCCCATAGGGACACCATTCAAAATCTACAAACTTTATTTGCAGCATTTTTTCCAAATTTGTACTAAAGGAGATTTTTGTGGAAGATTCTAAACAGCTACCTCTTCCAGAGGTCAAAGGTCAATGAAACTTTGGTGATTATGAACTAAGACTGCAAGATTATTCGACTAATAGATTATTAAAATAGTCAATGCCTAAATTAATAATCTATTAGTCATTCTTCATATTCTATGGAGTCAGAGTGTAGAAAAGTTGAAAGTTAGAATGGTATTCTGCTAGCTTTAGGGACTATTTTGGTGTTTATTAAGGTTTTTTAGAATTTTTAGTTTAGCTAATATTTCAGCAACAAACTAGCTATTTTATCTAATTTAGTATTTTTACAGTTTTTAGGCTAATTTGGCATTTAACTAATATTTTAGCTACATGCTATCTATTTGGCTAATTTAGGATTTTTTTCAGTTTTTAGGCTAGTTTGGAGTTAAGCTAATATTTCAGTTGCATGCCAGCCGTTTTGGCTAATTTAGGATTTTTTTTCAGTTTTTGGGCTAAATTGGCATTTTAGCTGGACGTTAGCTTCAGTGTTTTTAGCTATCAATGAAGACGGCTCAAATCAAAGTTTTTTTTCTCCAATATTAGATGAAAATGAGGAAATTTCCCACTTTGACCCAAAATGGCCACCAAGTCGGAGGTTCTGTGGCCATCCCATAATAATTCAAAACTCCCTTTGGGTATTTCCAACATGTGTGTTTGGGTTATATTTGTAGATTTTAGAAAAAAAAAACAATATTTTGAACCCCAAAAGAGATGTTTTTGTTATCCTTTTTTACAACACTGTGTAAACACTTTCACCAGGTGAATTTTTATACCAGATACCCAGTAAAAAGGATTTCTCACAAAAAAAAGTCCGAAATATGACGACACAGGATAAATTAGAGTAGTTATTTTATATCTTACATAACAAAATGGAACATAAATACAGAGGAAGATCCTAAAAACAGGCTGGAAAATGAGGAATTTCAGAAGAAAAAAATCCTGAAAAATGAAATAACGATACTGAGGACTCGATCTTTGGTCCACCCATTCCAGGGACATGTGAGACTCTACCCACGGACCACGACACTCAGAAAAAGGCATCAAGAGGTGCAGATTTGTTTTTATTAGTGTGTTTTAAAGCAACATTAGAACAAAAATCCAACATCTGTCAACATAAACGCACATCTTTTTTTTCTCCAAAATCCTCGGCGCTGCTGTCATCACTCAGACGCGCTCTTACTCTGAAGGGCTGCCATCATCAGTCAGTCAGAATAAACGCTGCAGCCAATTACCTTTATTTTAGAGGAGCTATGCTGCTGGCATTAGTGCATGAAAATGGGCTTCCATTTTCCACGAATCGAGGTCTTCTCAGGGCCTATAATGGATAAAATACCAATCAGGCGGCTGATGCGGCCACACATCACACCGTGCACTTACACCATTAGAAAGTCTTTTAATGTCTTTCTAATTACAGGATAAATACGCTTGGGGCTTCAGCGCTGAGTGCAGAGCGTGGCGTGTCGTCCTATTTGATTGGCCGCAATTTTTCAGACCAAAATACTTTATTATGTCATCATAAATTCAAACAAACAATCAACACCATCGGGGACTTGTATCTTAAATAATCAGAAGATTCAACTTTTGTCTTCTATGAATTAGCTTAATTAGTAAAAAACAAAAATGTAAATGATTAAAAAGAAGAAACGCTTTTAATCTTCAGAAGTCTCGGTTTGATTTGTGGCGTGAGAATCATGGTAAATATTACCAAGGTTTAGGATATTTCAATTAAACAGCACATCATCTGCATAAAAACAAACAGAAAAATAGTATACTTCCATTGTTAATTTAGGAACTGTAAAGAACTTGATATTTTGAACTCTAGCTAATATTTAAGACTTTAACTCTGAATCTAAACCGTCTTTTTGTTCCTGTTTTGGCAAAATAAAAAACAGAAATGTTTCCAGAGAAAAGTAGTGTCAGTGTTTGTGTTTGTGCAGCAGATCAGTGTCAATAAAGCTTAAATAATTAGCTGTGATGTCACATCCTGTCACTCTGAACCGGGGGTGACAATCGTTGGCCCTCCAGATGGTTTAACGATCCAATTGTGAAGAGATCAGAATATAAAGATTTTAAAGAGAAGAATTATTATTATTATTATTTAACCCTTTGACACACCACCAGTGATGCTAAAATCTTTAACTTTTCAACCGTTAACGCGATACTTCCAGGTGGATTGTGAAAGAAAAAAGTGTCTCGTCGATCCGGCCCCCGAGGGATTATATCCGGCCCCCGGGTGATTATATCCGGCCCCCGGGTGATTATATCTGGCCCTTGTGTGATTGAGTTCGACACTCCTCCCTTAAATGGTTAATGAAATGACCGCAGTGCACAACTCCACCACTAGGTGGAGCAAAGGAAACGAAAGGCCGGCACAACGAGAGCTCAGGAGATAAACATCCTTCTGCGGGGCGCCGGGGTCAAAAGGCACCACAGGCTTTGACCCCCCCTCACCTCCATGACGGGCCTACACTGACTCCGCCTCCCGCCGCCACTATATGAAGCATCAGCCGCGTATCATAGCTGTCTCACACCAAAGCGCGCCTCAAAATAATTTCTTAATCCATTAATTGGCGTGGAGGCCTTGGGGGCGGGGCTTTTTGTTCCGTGTGTTTGTCAGAGATGCATACTAATCATATAAAGTGATCCTTTGTGCTCGGGCTGACAGCAGGGCTTTCACGTGCACACACACACGGCGGCGCGGCCAGTGTATTATTTTCCCTGAAGAGTGTTATTTTCCTGTCAAGGCGTGATGGCGGCGTGCCAACAGATGTGGCGGGGAACGCTCATCCGTCCTTCACGCCGCCGCCGCAGACTCGGCCCTCCGTCCACGTGCTCTGACTGTTGTCATCATCTTTAAAAGCATCACAGGAAAGAATGTGTTCAATTCTCCACATTATCTGCATTTCCTGGATGAGGAAATGTCAGACGTTCCTATTGGTTGATTTGATGATAAACATCTTTAGATGAACTGGATCATAAGGAGGAGCTTTAGATGGAGATGATCAGGATTTCATGTTCGGTTCTCATTGATTTTAAAGCTGTTTGAGGTGTTCTTCTAGAAATCACAGCAGAAATTTACTTTTTAAAATGTATTTGTAATATTTTGAGGATTTAAGGTCAAAGAGTTGATAACATGATCAATGAATCTCTAGTAATACACGGAAAATAAATGTTTTTGATTTATTTGAATATAATCAACAAAAAGTGAACAGAATATCAAAACACTGGAAACACTCTGATCAAATTGGTGTTTTTAACATGTTCTTGTAGTATTTTTCTACAATGAACTTGTAAATTTGAAAAAAGAAGAAAATTTGAAAACAGTTTTCAAAAATACATATTGAAAAATTCATGGAATTATTAAAAATTTGAAAAAATAAAATGGAACATATGAAAAAATAATATTGAAAACTACAAAAAAATAGTGAAAATCTAAAAAAAAATGAAATTTGAAACTTAAAAAAGAAAAAACTTAACATGTTACCCATTTTAAAGTGTTTTTGTACTTTCAACTTTTCGTTTTTCGTTTCCAATTCTTTTTTTTTTTAACTCAGATATTCCAGATTTCGCTGCTGAGTTGATCCTAATTTTATTTGGGGGCGGGGTCAGTAGCCAATGAGCTTAAAGCCCCGCCCCCAAGTAAACTTAGGATCAACTCAGCAGCAAAAATTCAAAAATCTGAATTGAAACTGTGAAGAGAAAACTGAAAACAAAAAGGGAGAAACGGAAAAAGGAAATATATATATTTATATTCCAAGTTTCATATTTACTTTTTTTCTAATTTTAAATATTATTTTTGAAATGGTCAATTTCATTTTTTTCTCATTTTCAATAATTCCTTCAAGTTTTTTTATATGTATTTTCAGGTTTAAAACTGCATTCAAATTCACTTTTTTCACATTTTCAATATTTTTTAAAATGTTAAACTTTATTTTTTCTAACTTTTAATAATTCAAGTTTTTAATGTGTATTTTTGAGTTTAAAACTGCTTTTAAATTGTCCATGCATGTTTTTCAAATGTAGAATCAGTTTTTTCGTTCACTTTAAGCAGATCCTGATTTGACCCCAGTGAATCGCCATCGCAGGAAAAAAATGTAAAAAAATACAATAATGTATAAAAAATATTTCATCGTATTTTTTTTTTTTTGCCAGAAATTAAATTACTTTCTATGGCATAGTTTCTGCAGAGCAGCAGGAGTTTAATAGAAATTCCCCTCTGGATTAAGAGCCCGGCTGTTTGCACGAATAAGCCCCGCCCCCTCCCTGTGTTAGAGCTCAGAGTAGGGATCTTATGCCCCGCCCACTGCATCTTCCACATCACAAATAATCTCTTTTTTCCTTCTGCTCCTTATTTAAACAAACTGGATAAAAAATAATCAGAACTGAGAATTTTTTGCTCGTTTGTCATCCATCAGACTAAACGGCGGTCGAGAAGCGCCATGGCAGTACGTGAGCAAGTAATGGATAAAATAAAAGAAACTGTAGGAATTAAAAAATATCTGCAAATAAAAAAGTGATCGCAGCAAAAATAAAAACGTAACTGAACAAAAGTGATGCAAACGAGAAAGCTACGATGAAGTCGTTCATCAGGGATGGTTTTAGGTGACGGACTCACTGGAAGTGGGCGGGTCTCGCTTTGGGAAATAGATGATATATGAGAAACATATTTGTCTGATGGAGGACACAAAGAAACAAAATCAAGCAAAAAATTCGTGTTTTTTATTCAGTTTGTTGTAAATCAGGAGAAAAAAAGAGCTTATTGTGACGTGGAAGATGCAGTGGGCGGGGCATAAGCTCCCTACGCTGAGCTCTAAACACAGGGAGGGGGCGGGGCTTATCCACGCAAACAGCCCCGCCCACAATCCAGAGGTGAATTTCTACTAGACTCCTGCCGCCTTACAGAAACTATGTCCTAGAAAACGACAGCTTTTCCTTTGATGTTGGACAATAAAATATTTGTTAGAAATGATTGTTTTTTTAGGCTATTGTTTTCCAGCTACATGCGAGCTGTTTTGGCTAACCTATTCTATTTTCAGACTAAAAGTCCAGTAAACTGCTGCTAAAGAAAACCCATCGTTGGTTCTGACGGGTTCTGTCCTCATCTGATGTTTCCACCAAAATAAAAGTCAAATTTAAAGCTTCCAGATGCTTTTATTTTGAAATAAAGGAAGGGGATTTTTTAAAATAAGCACATAAAGCTTCTTATATTAGACAATAAAGGCTTACTCTTTCTAACTGGAGATGTGTTTTAAGTCTGGATAAATGGGCGGAGCTAACCAGCATTAGAGATGACTTTAGAGAACCTTTTTGGACGTGTCGGGATTGGACTGTGAGGAGCGTTTTTGTGTGTTATTCGCTGCAGGCCTGTTTGTTTACTGCGTGGAGAGAGCCGGGTATCCGTCACGTTAACACGCTTTGATGGCAGCTTGGCAGCCGCAGCTCAGCTGATTCCACGTTCCTCTTTTCTGCGAAGGTTTTGGGAGCATGTTTTGTTTCTGGATTTTCGGATTTAGCAGCAAAGCAAAGCTCTGTTTTTTAAATGTACGCCTGTGACATTCTCCCAGTTATATTGGGTTGTTGCTTCATTTCATCTCAAATATCAAAGATTAGTCGCTGCAAAAGGAATCAGTTCAGTTTCTGACCACGTTAACTATCAGCTTTATTTCAGTTAAACTATAAAAACTAAATATCAGATGTAATTTGAGGATTTGTGTTAATCTCCTTCAAGTTCGGCACAATTTAAACTTCTTTTACTTCTATTTTTATTTTTGAAATAAGTAATTTGAAAAATACTAATTAAAAATAATCAGGTGTCTTATTTTTACGTTGATTTATTAAGTAGGAATAATCTATTTCATGCCTCTTTACGGCTATAATTAAATATGGAAATCATTTTTTTATTATTATTTTTATTTTGACATAAACTAAATCAGCTGTAAGATTGAGGACGGCTGGAAACATGCTTGTTATTAATTAGTAAAAAACTGCTTTTTCTTATTTCTATTATTTCACTTTCTGCTTTTCTCCCACCTGTTGTCTTTTTTTTCTCTAAAAGAAATGGATCGACAAACACGATCTTCTGAGCGAAAAAAGATTCAAAGTTTGTTTTAGACTGAAAGATGAAACCGTTTTTTCTCATTTTCCTTCCATTTGTGTGGTAAAAGTGAGAAATGTTGCTGCTAAACCAGCAGAATCGTCTGCGACTGAGGCTGTTTTCTCCGTTGTCTCAGTCCCGTGACATTTGCTGCTCTCAGTCGGTGTTGACATCTATGCAGTGACTGCTAAAAGCATAAACAAACAACCCATGAAGAGTTTCTCAGGGTCATTTCTGCATCAGAGACTCTGAGGTGGAAGTCAGGCGCCCTCTGGTGGACACTTTCGGTACGTCCGTTCAGTTGATTCTTCATTTAAAGCAAAACATAGAACTAAAATATGCTGTTTAAAGTCAATGAAAAAGTCGAAATGTTTTGTGCCAAAATATATGTTTGTAAAATTAAAATATTGAAGAGATTCTGCAGCAGCTTTGTGTTAAAAACAGCTATTTGTGTCTATATATTCTATGTGCAGAGAATCCAAATATTAGGTAACTTTAATTGATAGAAAAATATAGTGGATGATTTTTTTTGCCCCTCATTAATGAAAATGCTTGTTTGTTTGAACTAAATCTGTGCTTTTATAGCTGCAGGTCTCCATTTAGGGTCTCATTATTTCACTGCATCTATCAAAATGCAAAAGATCTGGAATGATTTAAGAGATGAATGTAAAATAAGTAAGTTTTTACAAATATTTTATTGGAAATTAGGGAAAAAAATATAAAAGTTAGTCAGATTTTGTTTAAAAGAGGAGAATAATAATAGAACAAAACTGATAATTGATCTTAAGAAAGAAGAAATCAGTCAAATTAAATGTTTTGTAAGACTTTGCTGCCATCTGGTGGTTAAACCGGCACAACACCACCTGCTGAAGGAAGAATAAGAGCATCACTTTGTTTTCTACTGGATATTCTCTCTTTACCATCCAAAATGCAACATTATTTTATCAGAGTAGAGTCATTAAAACAAAAATTATTATTTTTTTCATTTCTTGGATGGCAAACCTGAAATGTTTCTTTTTCCAGATGTGAAGGAAACTTTTCCAACAGAAACCAGTTTCACTTTAGGTCTAAAAATCTGCTGTAAACTCAGAGAAAAATGAATTATTGATCTTAAAATGAACATTTATCTGGATAGATGCAAATGATTTACATAAGATGTCAAAATAAATACGTTAACATACAAAAAACATTTAAAAATAAATAGCTATTATAAATGTGTTAATTTTCATCTTTTTATTGATTGCTCCGTTTCTTTGGCAAATCATTTTAATTAACACATTTAATCTTTTTACCTGTTAAAAATAACCTTTTTTAACAGGTATGGTTGTATTAGGATGATATCTGTAATCAATTTTAAAAAATAGAATTTATATCGTTTTACATTTCAAAGCTATAACTGAAACACCTGGATGATTCAGTTTGAGATTTTACCATCTAATTTAGATTTTTGTCATTAAAGTTTCACTTTTAATGCCAAAATTGATGAACTTTTATATCTATTTTAATTTTTTTATTATCATAAAATCATCTTTGTTTTAAAAAAAACTTTATTTTTATGTGAAACTAAGAAAACAAAGACATGTTGATTGAATACAGCTGTTAATTTACATGGAATAAACTTCAATCTTTGGTTTACCATTGAACTCCAATGGATCCGCATGGTAGGGGAGGTATAGTGATTTGCAGCAGACGGTCAATGACTCCTGTAGAGTTTAAGAAAACTACGGCAAACAGAGAAACGTGACAAGATCGAAGCTGAAACTGAAGAAAATCAGCTGTGAGAAACAAACAGCTGAAGCTGAAGACTCTAGATCAGGAGTGTTGAACTCAATCACAGAGGGGACAAAATCTAAAACACACCTGAGGTCATGAGCCGAACAGGATAAACATTTATTGAACACTCTAAAACTACATTTATAAAACTTTAAAACCATAATTATGAACTAGATATATACACTATAATTCTAGTGTGAATTCTGTAAACTGAATTTGGCTGGTGAAGATGCTAGTGCTGATAGCTGAAGATGCTGAATTTGATCGCTAAAATCACTGAAGCTGATAGCTGAAAACATTGAAGCTGATAGCTAGCTAAAATATTAGCTAAATGCCACATTAGCCTAAAAAAACAACTTAGGTTAGCCAAAACAGCTAGCATGTAGCGGAAAAAAATAGCTAAACTTCAACAGTGTAAAAAAAATGAAAAAAACCTAAATTAGCCAAAACAGCTAACTTTTGTTGAAATATTAGCTAAACTCCAAATTAATCTAAAAACTGAAAAAAGCCTAAATTAGCCAAAACAGCTAGCATGTAGCTGAAATATTAGCCAAACTCCAAAATGGCCCAAAAAACGTAAAAAAGCAGCTAGCATGTAAATATGAGCTAAACTCCAAAACAGCCAAAAAACAACAAAAACCCAAATTAGCCAAAACAGCTAAAGTATTGTTGAAATATTAGCTAAACTCCAAACAGAAAAAAGCCTAAATTAGCCAAAACAGCTAGCATGTAGCTGAAATATTAGCTAGACTCCAAATATCCTTAAAAATCTCAGTAAATGCCAAAACAGTCCAAAAAGTTAGCAGAATGTCAATTTTTAAAACGTTAAAATTGTAACTTTTTAACATAATTATGAATAATAAAAAGGCAGGAATATTATTCCAGAATAAATCAACTTAAACCTTAAATAACTTTCAATATTTTACTCTCTATAAAAATGTATTTTGTCAAAATTATACAAGTTTGAAATGAGCGTAAGATAACATCGGGTCATTAATAACAATTCCTCCATCACCAGTGAAACGAGCTCAATCTGACGCGGTCATGTGACCACAGAGTCCATCTTCATCCCACTTCCTCTGGTTTCACCGCTCTTCACCCGTTTGAGATTGAAATCTTTGTCTTGAGACAGAACAGGAAGGAAGGACAATCCTACCTGCGCTCTTCAGTTTGGCGAGTGTCCGGCTCTCCAGGCGTCGGACGTTTGGATGACCTCTGGGTCCGTTCTGGGCTGCGTCAAAAGGTCAAAAGGTGACGGACGAGGAGCGGCGCCGCTCGGCGACTCCGTCAGGAGAATAAATGAAAGTCTGCCTCTGCCTCCTTTTATATTCCCTCTTTCTCTCCTCGCCGCCGCCTCGCTTTGGCTTTTACCCCGGCTCGGGCGTGCACACGCGGGCGTGCACGTGTGCACACAGCAGCAGGAATATATTAGAAGCAAAACAAAAGGCGGCCGCCTTATTGTTTCTGAATTACCAGCCTTCCAAAGCCAACAAAGGCCCCACTTTCATAGAAAACTCCATTTTCATTTCAGCTCCATTTGATTAGCAGAGCAAAGACAAAAAGAGAGGGATTCATTCCTCCTCCTTCCTCTCTTTCAGCTCCAATGAAAAGCTCTCTTTATTGCTTTCTTTTCAGGATTGACATCAAAATGGGCTTTTAGGAGTAAACCAATGCAGGAAATGACGGCCTGCTCTTCTGTCTGATACTGGAGAGGAAAATTGCAGTTCCAAGAACAGAGAGCGAGTCGCGCTGAAGTCCTTCATCACATCAGGAGAAAGGTTTGTGCTTTCACTGCAGCTCCTCGTCGCCGTCATCAGGATCCATGTCAGATCAAACGTCCCGTTTCTGTCGTCTTATTCTTAAACGAGATACACATTAAAGATTAATGTTAGGGAAATATAAACAAAATGACTCATAAAGTAGTCAAATTATTAGCAAATGCAACAATTTACAAGAATATAGTCATGAATTGAGAAAAAAGTTAATTTTTTACAAGGATTTTCAGAGGCAACTTTTTGTTCTTGCTATTTTTTTATTTTTATTTTAAGAGTAAATATCAATTTAGACTAAGTTTCTCATAGTAATTTTTAGAGCTGCATAATAAATCACAGATGTATCGACATCACGATATCACAAAAGATCAAGAAGAACTGCGATAAATGAGCAGCCGAGCGTTAGCATTAGCCGTCCTATGGGAAATTCCATTAAACGTTAGCATCAAGCTAGCAGACTTTAGCTTTATGTGCTAAATCGATCTCTATTTTGATTGAATTGAACTTTATTCATATCACAAAGGATACATTCATTTGTTATGGCACCACAAAAGGATAAAAAGTTGCATAAAGAAAAAATAACATTAAATTTACTAAACACGTTCATAATTACAAGTAACAAATTAATAATATAGGATATTGACAATACATTAAAAACAAATATAGTATATTTTATGGATAGATTATTGATCTATTAAACTTAGATCAACTCAAATCAGTTGATTAATTAAACAACCAGCCCTGTAAAGTAATTTAAAAACAGTATGAAAATATTAGAACGAATGAGGAAGAAAGGAAAGTTGCTGCTGTGAACAGAGATCTCGCAGCAGGTTCCATGGCTCCCAGAGAACCTGAGATCAGACGTGTCGGCCCTTCACGCTGTGAGCTTTAAAACTGCACAAGAATCAAACTTCCTTTCAGAACAACTTGTGGTTCTTGGACCTTTGACGGTCTGACTGGTGGATGCGGTAGAACTTCCCAAACCCACTGCACCCCTAGACCCTAACCTTTCACTCTCCCCTCCTGGTGGTTTTGACTGTTAGCTTCGAGTCTGAACAGCTTAAGACTTGAACAACCCTTAAGTTTTCATTGGAAATCAACAGCCTGATGTGTTCCGCCGTCCCTGTGGTGGAGCGTCCTGGAAGGTTTTCTGTTTCTCATTTGAGGTCTAAAATCAGTTCACCTTTGAGTCCCTTCTGGGGGAACTTTTGAACGACGTTGACGTGGAGCCTGAAAAAGAGTGCAGGTCAAGAATCAAGTCAACAGAGTAAAGCTGATACGTTTAGTCACGACTAATCGACGATTTAATTCTCACTTTTTTTTTAATCTCAACACAACTGTCCAAAGACATATCTGCCATTGTGTTTGAAGTGCTAATCCGGGACGGGAGCGATGTCACTGGAAGATCTGTTAAGGCCGTCATAACTGGTGATTAGTCGACGCTTTGGCAAAATGATCTGTGACTAGAGGCGACTTTCAGGAAAATAGTTGGAGATAAATCAACTGTCCTGGAAAATAATCTGTGATTAGCCGACTATCCGGAAAAACAAACGACGATTAGTCGACCTTTCAGGAAAATAATCGGCGACTAGCTGACTATTTGGGAAAATAGTTGCTGATTAGTCAACTAATCGTGAAAATAATCGGCGACCAGCTGACTGATCTGGAAAAACAATTGGTGATTAGTTGATGTTTTGGGAAAATCATTGGTGCTCAGCCAACAAATCAGGAAAATAAATGGTTATTAGTTCAGGAAATTGGGGAAAAAATAAGCTTCGGGACAATAATCATGGATTAGTCCACTATTTGGGAAAATAATAGGCGACTAGTCGACTAATCGGGGAAACAATTGGTGATTATTTGATATTTTGGGAAAATAGTCAGGATTCGCTGACTAATTGGGAATATAAATAGGCGACTAGTCGACTAATTAGGAAAATAATATGGTTCAGGATAATAATCTGTGATCAGCACACTATTCTGGAAAATGATCGGCGATTACTCAACTATCGGTGATTAGCTGACCATCCAGTGAAACAATTGGTGATTAGTCGACATTTCGGGAAGTTATATGGCAAATACTCAAATATTCAGCACTTACTGTAACACGTCTGCTTCTCTGAACCAGACGGGAGTTGAACCCTTCATGGTTGAACGTCAGTCCCACGTGAACCCACTCTACCACCGGCCCGTTCTCATGGAGCTTCCGACTCCTCAGAGCAGGTGTTTGATTGTCCGGATGTTAGAGCGAGTCTGTCCCTTCATGGTTGAAGCTCCAGCGTCTAACTTCTAGTCCTTTTTCATGAAAAGATCCGTTTGGATTGGACCGGTTTACCTGTGGACGAACCCTCGGCTCGCCCCTTCACCTGCAGAGCGACGTCTGCACGTGCAAATGCCGCCGGACACGCATCAAAGACGCCTCTCTTCTCTGCCGTCGGAGGAAGCGGCATTATGGGCTGGCTCCAGATAATCACCATGGAAACCTTCTCTCTGAAGCTCTGCAACATCAAACCAAAGTTTCTTCAGGAACCAAAAACTAACGCTCAGGTTTGCTGTTTTTTTCAAAAACAAACGACGCATTTCAGAGTTCATGATGACTTTATTCACAGAACGACGGGTGGGGGTAATAAATAGAGGGGTGGGGGTAAATATGGCAGCATCTTGGTTCCTCGCCGTCAGCGTCAACATTTTGGCGTCGTATTAAACAGAAATAGAGTTTGAGCTCTTGTTTTATGACTTTATGGAAGGTTAAGATGCAGAGTGACGAGTAAAAAAATGAACATAAAGAGAGTAAAAACAGAAAAATATAAAAGAAAGCACACAAACGTAACTTTGGTTTGAAGAAAAACAAAGTGTTTTTTGTCTTTTTGGCTCTGCTAAATTCAACACCTTTCCATTATGAGGATGCAGTGCAGTCTAGTCATTTCCTTAAAATGTTTACTATTTTTAAAAAACTGCACAAACATCTTTATTTTTTTTTAATCGATACATATCTGATACATTTCTTAGTTAAACTTAAGGCCGTCATAACTGGTGATTAGTCGACGCTTCAGGAAAATTATCTGTGACTAGCCGACTAAATGGGAGAATAATCTGGAATTAACGACTAATCGGGAAAATAATCGTCGACTAGTCGACTATTTTTATTTCACCTACAGTGAGTTACAAGCGTAAATTTTGATTTTTTTTTTTGCATATTAGACAAAAAAATGTGAAACATTTAAGTTTTATTTTGAAAAACGAAGACTAAAATATTTCCTTGTGGATTCTCAAGGCGTAAAGGTCCTTCTGTGATGTAAGAGGTGTGGTTTCTGGAGTGTGACATGTTCTTCTGGTCTGGGATTATTGCTCCGAGTGGTTTCAGATGAATGCAGATGAACAGATGCCTTCAAGTCCTGAGAGAATCAATATAAAGGTTGTTAAATATGTTTAAATATTCATTTTGGTCTAATAAATGTATAAAAGAAAGAAAAGTTGAACAAACACGTTTGTGAACTCCAGTTTCTTTTGGTTTCTTAGCAGGTAAAGAGCCAGAAAGTTCACAGGAAATGAGAAATGTAGAAACCTACATGCACCAGGAGGATAACTGCACCAACTAATGACAAAAACAATCAAAAAAACAGAGGAAATCATCATTAGTATGACAGGAAGTACAGCAGGAAGTGGCGGCGTCACAGCTTTCAGGTCCTGGTTCTGGTGTCGTCTTGGTCCACAGTTTGGCACAGAGTGAGGGCTGAAGACGGCCCGCTTCCTCCTGCGGCGGAGGAAAGCTCCCAACCTCACAGGTTGGTCTCGTCCCACGTCGGGTCGTTCATGTTCTTCAGAACCCTCCGGACGATCCTCTCCAGCTCCTTCCGGGCCCGCTGCTCCTCCTCCAGCGTCCGCTTCATCCTCTTGTTGTCCTGAAGGACACGGAGCGCCCCAAACGCAGCAGAACATCAACTCAGATATCCAACAGCTTACTGGAAGAAGTCTTTTATTTTGAAAATCCAAAAACAAAGGTATGAGCTGATGAGGAAATGTTTCACTTAAATCACTGATCAATAAACGATCAGCTAAAATAAAGTCACATTCAGAAACATTTCTATTTCAGTGAGTTTGGGTCATCATTTTTCCAAAAACAGAAGCTGAAATGTGACTTTGAAGGACTCTAATGTGAAGAAGGAATCACCTGCTTGAGCTCCTGGACTTCATCCTTCAGGCTGTAGACCGTGTCCACCAGACTCCTGCACAAACAAGCACTCTAGCATTCACCTGCACGCCACAGTGTGCACGGATGACAACCTGGTTCCTTTTAGATGTCAAAACTGAGATGAATGAACCACATGAGTCTCTGCTGAACAGAAAACTGATCAGAAACAAGATTTGAAACTTTTCTAAATAGTTTGTTTTAGTTTGATGCATCTTTTTCTTCTTCTATATCATTTATTTTTGTTGCTTTCAGTTCCAGGACTTGGATCAAAACTCTCACATTTATTTAGTGGATAAAAGTGTAAAGATTTTGCTTTAAACCTTTTATTTGCCCTTTTATTGCTCTTAAAAACAACCTTTTTGATATTAAAGAGTTAGAATTAACACTGATATATTTTATTTCAACCATTTTTAATCGTCTAAAGTGAAGGTTAAAGTGTTCCCCTGAGGAGACCCAGACCTTTCTTCTGTATCAGTCAAGACTTTATCATACAGCTTCTGTTGGGGGGAGGGGCCTGTCTGCAGACAAGATGGCGCCCAGACATCATTGGCTGGAAGCAGATATTCTCCACGTTTTCAGAACTGCAGCATCTTTTACTAAAACTTTTAAAAGTTTAAAATGGGGCTAAAACTGTATTTATCTTCATTTCTTTCAAAACTGACACAAATCAAAGTGTTCAGATGAGTCAAACTGTTGACCTTTTTACACCAGAGCTTCAGGAAGTGATTCATTTTAAAAAAGAAACAAAAAGTTTGAGAAATATGGACCGACTATTAACTCATAAAATCCTGAATTCAATCTCTTTTCAGCATTAAAACTGAATCTTAGCACAATATAATCACATTAAGGGTTAATGTTTTGGTGTCGTGTTGTGTTCTCTGGAGTTCTCACTTTATGGGACTCAGGAAAACATACATTCAACACAAAGTTTGTTCAAAATAAAAGAACTTCCCATCAACGCCTCTGACCTCCTGGCTTCTCTAGGCATTCTGGGTAATGTAGTGAACCATCGGTTAATATGAGCTGATCAATAAAACTTAATTTAGAATCATTTGTAAAAAAAAAAAAACAAATAATGTGAATATTTCTAAATAGCTTATAGTTGAATACTTCAGAATAAAAGTTTTCTCCTCTCTGTTGATGTTTAAGATGATTTAGAATCAAACATTTCATTTTAGCTTTATCATGCAGACATTAACATTTAAAAGTTTCACTTTACTAAAATATAAAAAGACTAAAATTTCCATGTAAAGAAAACTTGAGCTGTGACTTTATTTTTATTATCAGTTTTTTTCTTTTTTTAAACAGGAGCATTTTTAGCAGAATATGAGTGTGAATTTGTGTTCTCTGATACAAGAACTAACACTTTTTTAATTTTATGATATGAAATAAATAATAAAAATGATTAAATATAGAATAACTAGTTGTGATTGTGGTTTAGATTCTAAATAAAACAAAGATCCTACTACTTTTCAAAATAAGAGTTTTCAATCAAAAACGTTTGAATAAATCAACATTATTATGGTCCCCAACACTTTGGTTTTGTCTTTTAACTTGTTGAAGCGTTGATTTTCTGGAATATGTTTGTGCTGTCGTTTGAAGAGCTCAGACCGATGCATCCCTCACCTCTCCTCCACCACCGTCTGCCCGTTGCTCCTGGTTTCCTCCACGATGATCTTCTCCTCCTCAGGAAACAACATTTGAACGTCTTTTCTGCTGGATCCTGAAAATTAAAAACACAATTGATAAATATACAGAAGTTAAACTAACATGTTGGCATGGAAACGCTGCAGATTATTTAGAGCACATGTTTAAGTCCAGGCCCGGGGGCCGGATCTGGCCCTCCAGGTAATTAGAGGCCAAACCTTTTATTAATTATTATCTTGAGCTCATTTTAAACTTGTTTAAGATTGAATAAATATATTTATATGGAGAGTAAAATATTGAAAGTTATTTAAGTTGATTTATTCTGGAATAATATTCCTGCCTTTTTACTATTCATAATTATGTTAAAAAGTTACAGTTTTATAAATGTCGTTTTAGAGTGTTCAGTAAATGTTGATCCTGTTCGACCGAAGGCGTGTTTTGGGTTTCGGTTCCCTGTGCGATTGAGTTCGACACTCCTGCTTCAGAGAATGGTCTCTGGTGTTTTTCGGTGATGCTGTTCTCTCCTGAACGGGGATCCGACACACAAACGGACACAGGAAGGGAGTAACCGGTCACCGCCACTCGGCGGGGACGTCAGGAAACACGCCCATCTTACGAGAGAACGACGCGGTCCTGTGACTGTGCGCCGTCCAGATACTGTCGTAATCCGAGTCCTCGGACTGGTCTGAGCATGGCTGGTTGCCAGGGAGACCAGCGGGGGCCAGACTGCTGTCAGCAAGCACGTGGTTGTGCATGAGGTCAGTCCCTTGCCAGGCTTCATGGCATCGTGACATCATCAGTGAACAGTGAGGGGGCGGGGCAACAAATCATAAAAAATAACAAACAGGGCGAGGAGGGAAGATGAAGACACACAAGGTGGATTTTTTTAAAGGGTTAAATTAAATAAAATACATGAAAAGAGAAAAGGATGGAGGTCAGACATAAAGAGAGAAGAGAGAAGAGCGTGTTAGTGAAGGAGGTGAAGAAGACGGGTCAGAAATGCAGAAACGCTGCTTTCGGCGGATGCGCTGGAGACGCCGTAGCGCCGCACTCACTGGAGTTGAGGGTCTGCCGCGTCTTGGCGCTCGTGCAGTACGCCTCGATCACCTTCAGAATCTGAGCGTCCTCCTCCAGAGCGGCCGTACCTGAAAGGAAGACGGGATTATGGGTAGAAGGCAGAAAGAGTAACAGCACTGTGTTCACCGGTCAACTTTTTCAGTGATATTTTGCATCATTTATTACATTTTGTTTGGGTTGTTCTGAGTTCTGATTGGACAGAACTCTTGGAATAAATGAAGGAAAACCGGATAACACAACAGTCTACAACATTTAACACAAAAAGATCCATTTAAACCCAATTTTTAAAACGTTTTTGTAGTCATTTAAAAGTTTATAATAACTGACCTATAAATATGTTATCTATGTATGTAATGTATGTAATGATTCAGTCGAGCCACGATTCCATTCGGTTTTAAAATCAGAATTTACATTTTTTTCTAAACGCAATGAACTAAAAGTATTTTAAGGCCAAGAATGTTTTCTTTTTGCCCTTCACATCAATCTGTCTGTTTTCCTACTAACAGACAGAATTCACACTCAGCACAATGACCGTTCACGCGCAGCTTACAGAGAAAAAAAGAGCACGGCTCCCAGGAAGGAGTCAGGAGGGAAGTCATAAAGCTGCGGTGTCAGCCATGATTAGTGGATTAGTAGATTGGTCAAAGCTGCAGTAAAGTTGCTATAAAGATGTAACGTTCCAGAGTGAGGGACACATCTCGGCTTTGCTTAAATTTGCGTTTATAGTTGCGATCGAAACATCAAGAAATCCTGGCGGGAATGACTTATGTGAAACTTTTAGATCCGGAGGAGATGCAGGAATGTCCCAGGAGAGGGGCGCAGATGAAGAGCAGCCAACCAGTCTGCTACGCACACACACACACTCACAGGCTCACACTCAAAGCACACAAACGTCATCTGCTCTGCATTTTTCTAAATTCACATCCGGTTGCAGACCCTACTGTAACAGAACTCCACTAGTTCTTAAAGATCTCGAGATGAGGAAGGAGTCAGAGACCCAAAATATATCCATTGACCTCAAATATATCAGAAAAAGTATTAAAGCTTAGGGTTAAATAAAGCACTGGTTATGATCTCACCATGAAAATGATTTATTTTGAAAGGAACCGCTCTTAATTTGAAGGGCTGCACTCACTCTTCCTCACTGTGAAGTCCTCCTCTGAAGGCTTCCTCTCTGGTTTCCTCTTAGGCAGCAGCTTCTTCATGTTTTTGGGACTTTTGCTCATGTCCTTCAGAAGTAAACGACATATTGAGACATATTTCTAACATCCATGAACTTCCTCGTTTAGCTCAGCACCTCCTTGAAGCAGAGCGCCGCAGACGGCCGGAGCGGCGGCGCGGGCCGCAGGCAGCTGAGGCTCCACGGTTTGGGCGTGCTGGGCGGCTCCAGGGGCCCCCAGGTGGGGGTGACGCTTTCATAGGAGGACAGGTGAGGCAGAGTGTGGTAGGCGCTGCTTCCCCCCCGGGCGTCTGAGTGTCTGGAGGACGTGACGGTGTGAGTCGGCAGCTGGGAGGGCGGAGAGAACAGAGGGCAGTCAGGGGGAGGCGGGGCCGGCGGCGCATGAAGATCTGCCGGCAGTGCGGCGTACCGTGTGACAGGAAGGCCTGTGCGGGTGTGCGGGGGTGTGCGTGTGTTTGGTGAGGAGGTCCAGCCAGTCCTGCAGGTCCCGCTGGCTGTTACAGGCCACCTGCATCCGCTCGCACTGCCCACCTGCTGGACGACAGACCGACGGCGCGTCACGGGTGGAGTCACAGCAGGAGGAGAACCAGAGGACCGAACTCTGACCTGAGATTTCAAACGCGTTCCTCAAGTTTTCTCCATCTTCGATTCTGGAAATGAGCATCCCTGATAGCGGAATCCTCCCCTGAAGACAAGAAAGGGGCGTTTAGGAGCATCAAGCAGCCGGTTAGAACGTCCCTCTGCAGACTCACCTGGTAGATGAAGCCGCTCATCCTCAGGCTGGCAGAGAGCATGAGCAGAGTGTGAGGGAACAGGACCAGGAAACGTTCATTTACCTCCTGAAGGAAGACAAGATCGTCAGCGCAAGCATCCCAACAATTCTTTGACTCCGCCTCGTCACAGATTCCTGGCCCCGCCCCTGTCACAAATCCCAGGCTCCGCCCCATCATAGATTCTTGGCTCCGCCCCATCACAAATCCCCTGTTCCACCCCATAACAAATCTTTGACTCCGCCCATCGCAGATTCCTGGCTCCACTCCTGTTACAGCTTTTTGGCTCCGCCTCTGTCACAAATATATTTTTTAAAATAAATTTCTTTAGATTATAACAGTTTCTTTCGCTGTGATGTCATCATTTTCGGGGTGGGGTCGTGCACTATTCCAAAAATGAATTTTCTTCGGGACTAGATGTGTAAAAATAGAGAAAACGGTTCGGTTCTTGTTGGTCCAGGACTCATGCAGGACAGAATATTACCTATGGAAACGTACATTATCTGCCTTTTGTGCATTTTCTGATTGTGTTTTTACTGATAGTTTTTATTTTGGAAAGCGACTCATTTCCCTCCATATCCAGCTACAATTTGACATCCGTCAACACATTGCTTCAAAGTGTAGTACGAAGGTTCAACAAAATAAAGTTAGCAAAAGAGCATTTAAGAAATGCTTCCACATAAAAAGTTCCATGTTGATGCATTTTATTTAGAAAAATATTGTTTTTTCAATCTAAAGATTAAAACAACTTCCCCCTCAAACAGACCAGTCAGTGCTTAGGCTTCTCATGTGGAAGAAGAGAATTTTAGTTTACTCTGAAAGTTGTGAGATGACATCATTTCCTGTCCGTTGTGTGACTGCAGATCAGATAAAAGATGAAGACATCCGTCTGAGTCGTTGGCTAACAATGGATTAAAACATTTTCTTCACGTCCCAAGGTGGCGTGTTGACGGAGGAAGCTCCTGTACCTGGCAGTTCTGGGAGTGAACCGTGACCTGCGACATGTGAAGAACCGCGCCCAGAGTTTTAATGTCGTCTCCCTCCCAGTTCCGGATGGGTTCTGTCAGAATCTGCAGCTCCAGGTCCTTCTTCTTCCTCACCTCCTGACACTCAGCCTGAACAGTGAGAAGGAGCTGTAAGCAGGAGGTTCTGGTTCTGCAGACGTACTGAGCCTGGAGGTGGAGTGAAGTCTCACGGCGAGGTGCTTGAAGGCCGCCATGACAGCATGGAGGTCGGCTCTGTCCGGGTGTTGCTCCTACAAAATAAAAGCACAAATGGTCAACAGCCCAGCTCCCCCAGCAGAAGCGACAGAAGCCCCGGACTCACTTCCATGTGTCTCTCCAGCTCCTTCAGCAGCGCCGGGTACCTCTCCAGCCTGGTGAAGGGTCTGCTCAGACTGGTGGTCAGCGCCAGGATGCCCGGACTGGACGCCCCTTTGGACTCCATGAACCCCCCCAGCTCCTCGCTGGAGAAGACGGAGGAGGAGAGGCTGTTGCCGCTTCGTTTCCCATCATGCATCAGCGGTGTGCAGGCTGTACCTGTGCTGTGTGAGGACGCTGACAGCAGACGGGTGGTTGGAGCAGTAAGACACATAGATGGTTTTCATCTGAGGCATCAGGCTGAGGAAGAAGCCGCCGATCCTCTGCTGGTGCTCAGGAAGTCTGTGCAGAAGGTTCACGCCATTAAAAACACAAATAGAGCAACAAAGTTTGAGCAAAACTGATGTATAGAAAGTAATTGTCAGTTGAAATCTAAGTTTGAGGTTCAAATCATACTTCTTAAAGAACGTGTTTGTATAGTGAAGCATGGCGGTGAAAGCATCATGATTTGGGACAGGACAACTGATCCGTATGAAGGAAAGGAAGAACGGATCAACGTACAGAGAGATTTTGGAACAAAAACCTCCGCTCATTAGTGAGAACATTGAGGCCAAAAACGTGTCTGGACCTTCCAGCAGGATCCCAAACACATCACCATGGCAACCAAGGAGTGGCTACATAGAGAGTGTTTCTAGATCTCAATCTAATAGACAATCTGTGTTAGGCTTAATTTCTGCTCCATCATTTTAAAAAATTCTTACAAAAACATTTCCTGGATTCATTTTTTATTTTTTACATTCTGTCTGTCACAGTTTCTGTGCTGAATCTTACAGGGTTTTTAACTCTCAGAATTGAGACAGACAAATATTTTTTACCCTCCACTCAATCAGTAAAGGACTAGGTGATTTCTTTGTCTGTTTTTAACTCATTTTGAAAAAAAAAAAAAAAAAAAGATTAAAACTGTTATTACCAAACGTGACCTCTAGAGGTCCCTGTTGCTCCAATAAACACATTCTATTTCTTTTCATTCAATTAAACAGTTTGTCTGCAGACTGCAAACAAAGTTTACATTGTTGACATTAGCAATTTAAAGACAAGTTAATAGTTTTAATTTAAGTCAAGAAGTTAAATAGAAATGACTCAGAAACTGTTCTTATTAAGGGTGTAAGAAAACATTGCAGTACTGTCTTGGGCGATACTTGTATCAATTTGAAATACTGCCAAGGTGATATTCAATCAATTATTTAAAAGCAAACATGTAGTTCATGTAGTTACTTTTGTTTTCCACTTCAATATTCCTAAATTACTAAAACAAAAGCAGCATGAATTTAAAAGCAATTTGTTTATGAGATTCAGTTGCAGTTTACAATTTTACTTTTGTGGAATATGTATTTATATTCAGATAATTGTTAAATCCTAATTTGAAAAAATAGTGAATTATTGTCTTGGGATATATTGTGACACGTATCGTATCATGACCTGTGTATCATGATACTCAGACTCTTACGATACACACCACTCGTTTTCATAAACTCATACTTTTAAAGCTTCTTAAATTCAATGGAAATTTTAAACGTCAAAAACCTTAAAGCGGTCATTTAAATGATTTCAGTTCCGCTCATTTTTGTTGCATTTTGAAGAGTCAAAGTACTTGATTTTGTTTGCACAGGTTCATCAGACCTGAAGGAAAAGGATTTACTGACTTTGTCTGTTCGTCCAGAGACTGAACCAGCATCTGCTGGAAGGTTGAGATCTCCTCCAGATTGGCCTGAATGTGGTTTATGTCTCCGCTGCTGAGTCTGCAAACAACAAAAGGTCACGGGGGATTTTCTACCTGTTTCAAGACTTTAAAGCAGGGGGGGTCAACTTAATCACAAAAGTGGCCAAAATCCAAAACACACCTTAGGTCGTGAGCAAAACAGGATCAACATTTATTGAACACTCTAAAACTACATTTTAAAACCGTAACTTTTTAACATAATTATGAACTAGATATGTAGCATTACCTATTACTAGCATTACTATTCAAACAAGCGGTTCATGATCCTTTCAGTGGCTAGTGTGAATGCTGTAAGCTGAAATTGGGCACTGAAAATGCTAGTGCTGATAGCTGAAGATGCTGAAGCTTAAAGAAGAAAACACTGAAGCTGATAGCCAAAAACGCTGAAGCTGAAATATATTAAAGCTAATAGCTGAAAACATTGAAGCTGATAGCTGAAATATACTGAAGCTAATAGCTGAAAACATTTAAGCTAATAGCTGAAAACATTGAAGCTGATAGCTGAAAACATTGAAGCTGATAGCTGAAAACATTGAAGCTGATAGCTGAAATATACTGAAGCTAATAGCTGAAAACATTGAAGCTGAAATATACTGAAGCTAATAGCTGAAAACATTGAAGCTGATCGTTGAAATATACCGAAGTTGATAGCTGAAAACATTGAAGCTGATAGTTGAAATATACTGAAGCTAATAGCTGAAAACATTGTAGCTGATAGCTGAAATATACTGAAGCTAATAGTTGAAAACATTGAAGCTGAAATATACTGAAGCTAATAGCTGAAAACATTGAAGCTGATAGCTGAAAACATTTAAGAGGATACCTGAAATATACTGAGGCTAATAGCTGAAAACATTGAAGCTAATAGCTGAAA
This sequence comes from Oryzias melastigma, assembly GCF_002922805.2. NCBI lineage: Eukaryota > Metazoa > Chordata > Actinopteri > Beloniformes > Adrianichthyidae > Oryzias > Oryzias melastigma. Next base: position 712,699 of record NW_023416878.1, on the reverse strand, counting down.
ACATTGAAGCTAATAGCTGAAAACATTGAAGCCGATACCTGAAATATACTGAAGCTAATAGCTGAAAACATTTAAGCTAATAGCTGAAAACATTGAAGCTGAAATATACTGAAGCTAATAGCTGAAAACATTGAAGCTAATAGCTGAAATATACTGAAGCTAATAGCTGAAAACATTGAAGCTGAAATATACTGAAGCTAATAGCTGAAAACATTGAAGTTAATACCTGAAAAGACTGAGGCTAATTGTTGAAAACGCAGAAGCTAATAGCTGAAAACGCTGAAGCTGATAGCCAGCTAAAATATTAGCGAAATGCCAAATTAGCCTAAAGAGCAAAAAAAAAGAAATAAAGTCTAAATTAGCCAAAATAGCTAGCTTGTAGCTAGCAAAATGCTAATTTTTAAAACTTTAAAGCCGTAACTCTTTAACATAAAAATAAAAAGGCAGGAATATTATTCCAGAATAAATCAACTTAAACCTTAAATAACTTTCAATAATTTACTCTCTGTAAAAATATACGTTGTCTAAATTATACAAGTTAGAAATGAGCTCAAGAGAACATCGGGTCATTAATAACAATAAAATAAAATGACCCCCTGGCCCTCGACTTTGACACGTATGCTTCGCAGGAATGAAATTTAGACCATATAGTTTCAGATCCTGTGGAACTAAAATAAAGAGCAGCGTCACGTTTAACAGTGATGGCACCTGTCTGTGGGCTGAAGCGAGCGAAGGTAGGAACCCAGCAGGCTCTGCAGCTCCCTGGAGTACTCCGTCTCTGCTTCCAGAATGTTCTGCAGAACCTGACCGACATGCAGAGATACAGAACATTACAGAACAGCAACAGCGGAAGTTTGTTGACAGAAAACTAGACTGTTTGTGGGAGTGAAACATTGAACTGAGACTCATCTGAAAAACACCAGATTGATGTTAGTCTTTGGTTATTTGTTTCAATATGTGAGAAATTGAAAGTCAAATATTAGAATTATCATAAGTCTGAATCACTTTAGCATCAACATCTCAACAATAAAAGCCAATCTGGTGTTTATATTTTCACTTTCATCATTTTTCTTAAATCTACATTTCAAGAAAACAAATAAGGAAACATCTGTACCTTTCAAAATAAAATGCAATTAGCATTTCTATTGACAAACTGCATTACAGCACATTTTTAGCATTTTTTTAAACTTTTCTTTAGTTTATTTGGCTTCAACATTTATAACTTGACAGTTTGGAGTTTTTGCATTTTTTTTATTTTCTCCATTTATTTTTAGCTGAAATAAATTAAATCTGTCGTGTTAGCAGTTAATTTAATACCAAATTCTTGAAGATTTTGTTAAAATAGCTTATAAAAACATCTCCGTAATGATTGGTTTATTTTTTTTAAGGTTTTAGTCATTATTTAAAAACAAGATCATGTGTTAAATTGTTTTGTGGCAATAAAATAAATATTTAAAATCAAATATTTAGCAGATTTCAGTCCATTTTGAATTAAAAACATTTCTCTAGCTTTGAGGCAAAGACGAGTGCAGCCACAAAAAGAAAAATGGAGCTAAGGATGAAAAGCATTTTGAAATCCACAAAAAGCCCAAAGCTGAAACCTTGAAATTGCTTTCCTGTATTTTCAAAACAAAAGCTTTTCTTTTGCACGCCTGTACGGGAACAACTTTGACTGCAGGCTGGAGAGACTCAGGTGCCCCGGCCGCAGATCCACCGTCACACTGTGGCGTCTTGCATTATTAAAAGCCCACGCACAAACACACCAGAAAGAAGCCGGCCTCGGGCATGGCTGCCCCAGAAACCACTGGGATGGAAGGAATAACCTACATTACATCTGCTGCTCTGGCTCCCGCAGGAATGACACGGGCAGGGGTGACAGGCGGGGCCTCGCGCTTTCAACGCACAGCTATGGTTAATTACATGCAGAAGAATCAATAGGCAAACCGCGGTCACTCTGTTGGCCTTAGTATCATCACCTAATTTGAACACTATTAAAAATGTGTAATTTATTCCTGTGAAAAGATGTTTTTATTTGCTAAAAACAAAGCGACAGCCGGTGACTTCCTGTTTGAAGCTGGTTTAAAAACAGAAGTGATGTCAGTTCATCAAGCACCCACCAAGTAAATCTTACTTCATTTTAAGGTTATGTTTGAAGTAAGATGTGGGCGGAGTCAATTGAAAAGACTCCCTGAGTGTGCTTGATACTTTTTTAAAGTATCCACCCATTTTTGAAAAGTGCCTACGCCCATTTTTTAAAATGGTGACTCCGCCCATTTTTTCGAATAGTGACTGCCCATTTTTTTTAAATAGTGGATTTGCCCATTTTCGGATAGTGCCTCCGCCCATTTTTGGATAGTGCCTCCGCCCATTTTCAGATAGTGCCTCCGCCCATTTTCGAATAGTGCCTCCGCCCATTTTCAAATCGTGCCTCTGCCCGTTTTCGGAATCGTGCCTCCGCCCATATTCAGATAGTGCCTCCGCCCATTTTCGGACAGTGCCTCCGCCCATTTTCGGACAGTGCCTCCGCCCATTTTCAGATAGTGGCTCCGCCCATTTTTGGATAGTGCCTCCGCCCATTTTCAGATAGTGGCTCCGCCCATTTTCGAATAGTGCCTCTGCCCATTTATGGATAGTGACTCCGTCCATTTTCCGATACTGCCTCCGCCCATTTTCCGATACTGCCTCCGCCCATTTTCAAATAGTGCCTCCGCCCATTTTCGGATAGTGCCTCCGCCCATTTTCGAATAGTGCCTCCGCCCATTTTCGGATAGTGCCTCCGCCCATTTTCGAATAGTGCCTCCGCCCATTTTCGGATAGTGCCTCCGCCCATTTTCGAATAGTGCCTCCGCCCATTTTCGGATAGTGCCTCCGCCCATTTTCGGATAGTGCCTCCGCCCATTTTCGGATAGTGCTTCCGCCCATTTTCGGATAGTGCTTCCGCCCATTTTCGGATAGTGCTTCCGCCCATTTTCGAATAGTGCCTCCCCCCTTTTTCGGATAGTGCCTCCGCCCATTTTCGGATACTGCCTCCGCCCATTTTCGGATACTGCCTCCGCCCATTTTCGGATAGTGCCTTCATCTATTTTTGGATGCTTGGTATTTGAAGATGACTTATCCGTCCATGATCTCAATAACCAAATATTTTAACCCTTTAATGTCAGTTGTTGGCAACTGTACATAAAACACGCTTTTTGAACTAATGCAGCCGTTTGCCCAATGACTGAGTTCATTCAAGTGTTGCAAATCAGAATTTTCCTGAACAATAATAGTTGGTTTACAGTAATTGTGCAAATTCTTCATAACTGTTGAGTACTGAATTTAAACGTGAAGCTGCTTTCCTCGACTTTCAGAATCCACTGGAGCTGCGTTAATTGGGTAAATGGTTGATGAGTTTCAGTAACTCAAAGACTACGTCATCTGTGGTCACCAGAAAAGAGGGACCAGCCAGTCTGCAGGTCAAATCCGCTCACCACATTGTAGTAGGTTTTACTGATGATGCTGGTGTCGAAGCCTTTGGGCGGACTTTTCAGCGTCCCAGACTTGGGTTTGTCGGCTGTTTTGTCTAAAACACAACAATAGAAAAACACATCAAACCGCTTTTCCTCCGGTTAGCTTTGTCCTCCTTATTCACTAACTTTGTTCAAAAAAACATCTGCAGGGAAACGTTCTTGCAGCCATTAGCGTATGCTATAAATCACAGTATGTCTTTTCGTCTAGCCTAACGATGTCCAGAACCCACAACTTATACCAAACTTTGACATTTATCACAGACAACTAAGAAGGTTTTCAAAAATAATGAGCAGCTTTATATACTTTAAGTTATCCAGGTCACTATAAAAGAGAGATTTACTTAAACTAAACTGCCAACAGAAGCATTAACGTTAGAAGAGAAGACGTCTCTGGAGTTTTCTGAACAGTTCCTGAGCTGCAGTTTTATTTGTTGCTGTTTTGAGTTTTAGGTCAGGAAGTATCTTTTTATACAGCAGCTCTGGAACTTCCTGTCTTTGTGACGCTTCCTGTCCTCAGTCAGCAGCACAAGACTAAGAGGGTCATGGAGCTCTCTGGATGGATTCTTCCTGTCAAAGACACTAAAAAAGCTGCAGGTTTTACTCTGAGGCTTAAAATGTGTTTAAGTTTAAATATGAATGCAGTGTGGAATAAAAACAGCTGATGGTGTCGGGATCTGGAAGCGCCACCCACCGCACCCCTTCAGCTCCCGTACGTAGTTGCTGGGGAACCACCCCGTCTTGCCGTTGAGCGAGCCTTCCCACCAGCCCCCCTCCTCCTGCCGCCTCACCACGATGACGTCGCCCTTGGAGAAGGACAGCTCGTCCTCGTTGGTCTGCTGGAAGGGGAAGCGCGCCTTCACCAGCAGCTGGCCACACCCACTGCCCTCCGACATGTCCTGAGGAGAGAGAGCCAGAGACGTGGATGCGGGGAGAGCAGAGATCGCCACGGGGGCTGATGGCGCCGTCGCCGTGGTGACTCACCAGGCTGCGGTACTGGGGCAGCAGCAGCTTGGAGGAGCGGCCCTGAGTGTTCAGGGAGTCGAACGACTTGATCCTGGAGCCGGAGGAGTGCGGCACGCCACCGCCGTCCCCAGAAACGCCCACACCTGCATCACAACAACTGTGACTCGTGTTTTACATAACAAGTCAAACAACAAATGTCAAAAAGGTCCAGAATCTGACCTTCAGTAGCTTTGTTGAGAGCAACCAGGGAGTTGAGCACCTTGGAGAAGTTCAGCCCCTGCAGCAGGTCGCTGACCTCAAAAGGCTTCAACAGAAATGCAGACAAACTATTAAGGGAATGACTGAAACAGCAACATGTTTGACAGATGATGAACTTCAAAAGAAAAAAACAAACTGGTTGGACTGACTTCTGGGTACGACCGCAAATTTTGATAAAGTTCTGCAGTCGCAGCAACTATTCTTAGGTTGCTCCTCAGGACAATCCAGGGATCCACAGTAGGGGTGTGCCAAAATATTGATATCGCGATATATCGTGATATTTAGTCCTGTGATCGATTCTCGATGGGTTCTCACCAAGTATCGATATTATATTTTCATTGAAGAGGCTGTTGCACTGAGCGTCTGAGTGGCATGACGGAACTGCTGGGCAGCTGGCGACGCACTCGCTTCATTCAGGAAAAGCACCGGTGAGATACAGGCTCTGTAGCGCGTGTGTGAAGCACGTCTACCTGTGTGCGTTTGTAATCCATCTGTAGAAGAGCCAGACGGTAAGACGTGACTTTGTCTGAGCGCTAGAATGACCGCGATCGTTTATTTCCTGTTTGATCAGTGCACTTTGGGAACGAGGCGCGTGCTTCGTAATTGTCTGTGTGTACTACAGGTACCGGTTGGAATTTTCGTTTTCATGCACCTTGATGTTTAACCTGCTGGTGTACGGTGTAACTTTGGTAAATTTATGGTGTGAAGTTTTCAAATGAATCAAATTACTTTTTGCTAATGTTAGTGACAGTAATTAATAGTAATTCTTAAATAAAAATTGTAGAACACTCAAAGCTTTAAAGCACATGTGTCAAAGTCAACACCCGGAGGGCCGGATCCGGCCCTCCGGGTGTTGACTTTGACACTCCCACAGTAATTCTATCCAGCCCTCCAGATATTTTTTTTTATTGTTATTAATGACTCGATGTTATCTTGTGATCATTTCTAACTTGTATAATTTTGACAAAATATATTTTTATGGAGACTAAAATATTGAAAGTTATTTAAGGTTTAAGTTGATTTATTCTGGAAATATATTCCTGTCTTTTTATTATTCATAATTATGTTAAAAAGTCACGGTTTTAAAAATTGTCATTCTCTAAGCTTGTTGGACTATTTTGGTATTTACTAAGATTTTTTTAGGCTATTTTAGAGTTTAGCTAATATTTCAGCTATATGGTAGCTGTTTTGGCTAATTTAGGCTTTTTTTCAATTTTTTTTTTCTTTTATGGGTTATTTTGTCATTTAGCTCATATTTTAGCTGGCTATTAGCTTCAGCGTTTCCATCTATCAATTTCAGCATCTTCAGCTGCCAAATTCAGCTTCCAGCATTCACACTAGCATCATCACAGGTGATGATATATATCTAGTTCATAATTATGTTAAAAAGTTACAGTTTTAAAGTTTTAAAAATGTAGTTTTAGAGTGTTCAGTAAATGTTTAACCTGTTTGGCCCGCAACCTAAGGTTTTGGATTTTGGCCCCTTTTGGACCACTCTGAAGCAGTCAGAACCATATGGCACATTGTTTTTCCAAAGAAGCAGATGTAATCTGTTATCCTTCCTGCTTTTCCTGATGTCCCTGACTCCTCACAACCCACTTTTATTCGGTTCAACATTCCTCTTGTACGCTTTCTTCAACTCTTCCAAAACAGATACCATCTTTTTCCGTGACCACAGGATGTGTCTTCCCTCAGGACAAGGGAAGCTGCTCCCTGAATTCAGATTAAATCCCTCGCTGCAGCTGAAAAATATTCGTTCTTGCAGTACTTATCCAGTTAAGGGTCACATTGGATAAATCCAGGAAGTGATCCTTTTCTAGTTTTACCATCTATACTAAAACAATTAAAGAGTGAATATAAACTGATCATAACTTTTTATTTAACCTGTCTTATTTACTTTGTGTAAACCTGAACTCCCATTACACATTGAAGCACATTAGCTCAAAAAGGAAGAAACTCACAGTTTAGCGGGGCTTTACATCCAGTCCAACTGCAGTCTGGAGCAGGATTACTCAAAGTCTGAGCTGGCCTCTGTAATCCCTCCATCACACTGGTGTGTGTGAGTGGCGACACACACGACCATAATACCTCTGAAGCTCCGAATCCTCTGTTTACTCAACACAAACCAACTTCTAGAGTTTTAGAGCGTGAAGGCAGACGAATGGGAGGCAGAAAAGTCACATTTACTTCTGTGAGTCTTTTGGGTTGATTCTTCAAGATTTGTTTAGTTCTTTTACTTATTTTAAGTTTGTTTTAACTTCATGTAAACATGTGGATTTAGTTTCTTTTCATAATCACCTGCTCTGTTCATTAGTCCCGCCCACTCCTCATGTCTGTTTTGGTTTCTTGAGTTTTACGGACCAGGACACCCTTCAACATCTGGTAGCAAAGGGGGTCACTATGACAGCTCCTCAGAAGATGATGACAGCTTTGATGTCTGGGGAGACTCATGGTCAGGTCCCAGGAGATCTAGAGTCCGCCCTTCCTCACGATAGTTTGAAGCACTCCTTGCGGCAACTTAGACATCCTCCTAAACCACATTTGTCTTGATGAGGTCTGGAGGACACTCCTCATCATGCCAAATCTATGGAGATCTAGGGTATTCTAGGGTATGTCCTTCATCACACCACTTTTAGGGTTTCGGACACCCTTCAACAGGTTTGTTCCGAGGTGGGGCGCTAAGACCACCCCTCGCTAAGCCATGTTAGTTTCGATGAGACGCTCCTCGTCATGTCAGTCCTAAGGTTGTCTGGGGTACACTTTTCATCGCACCAATTTTAAGGCTTCAAGGACACCGTTCAGCACCTTAGTTTCAGACATGATCCGAGGTCGCGCGGCAAAATTCAACATCGGGTACTGGTATGGCGCCACAGTCTGGCAGCAACCAATAAATAAATAAATAAATTGAAGAGAGGGATTTCGTCCTGAACTTCCATACATTTTCTGAACCCGCTGGGTTGCCAGAGACTGTCCTGGTTGCTGTTGAAGGCGAGATACACCCCGGACAGGTTGTCAGTGTGTCACTAGGCCCATGGGGCTGGAGCGATAGCGTTCGCTATGCTAGCCAGCTTGGGCTTCCAAAAGTTTTATGATATTTTTCTTATTTTCTTCAAGACAATAATAAAAAGATGCTCTATTCTGATTCTTGTTTTTATTTTTCTACTCACGAATGCAGGGCAAAAGTCTTTAAGCTGAGTCACAGAGACATGGAGGTGGAGCCAGAAAGCGGCCATCATTCAGACTCAGCTTCAGCCCCAGAAGTTTACCTCACCGTACCGGGAGAGTCTCATGAACCCAGACATGGAAACATGATGCTTTTGTAAAGCTTCTTAAAATGCATAACTATGATCTCTAAACATCCTCCGTGTCTTCTATGAGACATACACAGACACAACTCCATGTAGTGAAAACAGTTGGTGGTAGCTCCGCCCACAGGCGTCTGGGGCATCAAGGACAATTTCGGAGAGGAGTCGAGCAGCGAATTTAAGGCCCATCAAAGGAGAGGTGTCGGATACAAATTACAAATTTGACGTGTGAATTTTGACCAGACCAATGCGTTTTTAGACCAAATAACTAAAAGCATAGTTGCGCAGGTACAGCGCTAACACAGAGTGCCCTGTGACTGTGAAGCGCTTTAAGCCCTCCTTTGAGGGCCCAAAGCGCTTCACAGTCACAGACCCATTCACACACACATTCACACACTGGTGTTGGCTCCACTGCTGAACACTGGCAGCAACCTTCAACCAGAGGCAATTCGGGGTTCAGTGTCTTGCCCAAGAACACTTCGACACATGGGCGAGCAAGTCGGGAATCGAACCCGCTCGCTTCCGATCAAGAGTCGACCGCCCTACCGCTGCAATGCGGCCGCCCGTAACACACTAAAACACATTTTTTTAAACTTTAAAACCAAAAATTTTAACGCAATTATGAACTAGATATACAGCATTACCTTCAATCATGCTAGCGTGAATGCTGTAAGCTGAATTTGGCTGCTGAAGATGTTGAAATTGATAGCTGAAAACACTATTTAGCCAGCTAAACTATTAGTGAAATGCCAAATTAGCCAAAACAAAAAAAAAACCTATATTACCCAAAACAGCTAGTATGAAGCCGAAAAAAAATTAATGAACTTCAAAACAGCCAAAAAAAACTGAAAACGCCTTGATTAGCCAAAACCGCTAGCGTGTAAATATTAGGTAAACTCCAGCACAGCCTAAAAAACGTTTTTTTTTTTTTAAAACATAAATTAGCCAAAACAGCTAGCATGCAGCGGAAATATTAGCTAAACTCTAAAACAGTCTAAAAAATCTTAGCAAATACCAAAATAGTCCAAAAAGCTAGCAGAATGTCAATTTTTAAAACTTGAAAACTGTAACTTTTTAACATAATAATGAATAATAAAAAGGCAGGAATATTATTCCAGAATAAATCAACTTACACCTTAAATAACTTTCAATATTTTACTCTCTATTAAAATATATTTTTTTCAAAATAATACAAGTTAGAAATGAGCTCAAGATAACATCCGGTCATTAATAACAATAAAATAAAAGGGTTGGATATAATTACCTGGAGGAGCGGATCCGGCCCCCGGGCCTCGACTTTGACTTAAGTGCTTTTAAACCATGTTTGTTTGAATCAGATCTAGGGACAGTCCTCATCAGGGTAATTTTAACCTTTTAAGGACACCCCTCAACATGTTTGCTCTAAAGAAAAATCCCTAAGAAGCCCAAACCAGGTGAGTTCTGATCAGGTCTGGGGTCGCTCCTCATCATATGTGTTTGAAAGAGGTCAACTAAGGAAGCTCTTTTCAGCCTCAACCTCTGGATAAGTTTGTTTTAATAAAAATCTTTATTTAAATAGCACCTTTCAAGATAAAAATCAGAGTGCTTCACAGTAAAAACAAAGAGTAAAACACAGAATATAAAAACAAAATTAAGAATATTTTAAAAAGATGTGTCTTTGGCTGCTTTTTAAAATAAAACACTGAGTTATCTTTATCATTTCGATGGTGTGAAGCATGATTTCTCATCTCACCGGACGCTCTAAGCAAAGAAAAGCTATCAAACTGACATGACTATAGGGTGAATGTAATGAAATGCTGTGGTGAGAGAACACAAAGGCCCACAAATCAATGTCTCACTCAATTATTCTGATTAACCAGAGAAAGCAGATGTATGATTGGGATTTGAGCGACTGCCGCTCTTCCTAACTGTGGGCAGAACACATCCTCTGTCTGTGCAAACACTCTTTTTCTGGACCGTCCGGCTTCTCCCGCCGCCCAATCCGTGTCCCAGAGAATTACTCCAGGCTGCCAGTCACAGAGAGCACGGTTTCCAGCAGCACGGCTGACGGGACTCTAATCAACCTGATTGGAAAATCCACTGGCAGCCCGCATTAAATCACGTCCCTGTCTTGGTCTTGGCTCACTTAATCCTTTCATGGCTCCTGCGGGAGTCGGGGCTTTCTTTAAAAGCTCACAACCTAGTTATGGAATTGCGTAACCCGTCTTTTTCCATGAATGACTTCATGGCTTTTTCCATCACAGGATCAATACTCGACCTCTCCTCTCGGCCAGTGTGGGGCAGGTCAGCCGCCGCGGGACACGGCCCTCTCTTTGGTTACACTGAAGAGGGCCGTGGATTAAGACGACGACTCCTTTCTAGATCTCCAGGTCCCCCCCCAACCTGTGTACTGTTTATAACATAAAACAACACTTGTGTTCCTCAGACTTCACATCGCTGCCAATAAATGCCCACATGAATCTCCTGTTTCCATAGCAACCACCGAACCACCAGCAGCAACAAACAACCAACCCTGCCAGCGCCAAGCTAAAGCAAAGAAAACTTTCTTTAGCTTATTTTAAATGTGCACCAAGTCTGAAATAACATGTTGAACAGGAAAGTTGATCAATGTTTCAACACTGAATAATTAAATTTGTTTGTCAAATGTGCTTTGAAAATGTTCTGAGGCTTTACATGAGTCAAAGTCACGGTCCGGGGGCCGGATCCGGCCCTCCAGGTAATTCTATCCGGCCCTCCAGATCATTTTATTTTATTGTTATTAATGACCCGATGTTATCTTGATCTTATTTCTAACTTGTATAATTTTGAGGAAATATATTTTAATAGAGAGTAAAATATTGAAAGTTATTTAAGGTTTAAGTTGATTTATTCTGGAATAATATTACTGCCTTTTTATTATTCATAATAATGTTAAAAGTTACAGTCTTAGCGTTTTAAAAATGTAGTTTTAGAGTGTTCAATAAATGTTTATCTAGTTCGGCCCGCGACCTAAGGTGGGTTTTGGATTTTGGCCCCCTGTGTGACTGAGTTTGACACATCAGCTTCAAGGGAACCACAAAAAGGTTCAATTCCCGTTCAGCTTCCTTTCTGAACCACCAAACCTCCACGAGATGAACCACAGAGAGGAAGAGACAGGGAAATCATTTCAAAATTAATTTAGGACGTGTAAAAAAAAAAAAAAATCCTGATAAAATTAAAAATATACACAGCCAGAATTTTTTTTAACAAAATGGAAGACTGGTATGTTTCAGACATAATCTGATACAGAATTTCAATTAATCTCGATTAAATTTGAATAATGAAATTAAATAAGTCAATGAAATAATGAGATTTTTGGTGCCTGTTAAAACAAATTTAAAATTTACTCCAAATTAATAATAAATCATTTTAAATTTGAGGTGAAAGTTTAAAAATGTGTTTAAATTTTAACAAGAAATGTTAGCTTAAAATAAATATTTGTACTTTTGTTGATGACATTATCTTTAACCGTTCATTTGCGTTTTCATTTTACGTAAATCATATCTCTGCTGTTGTTCTGAAACAGATTTATACGCTTAAATGTTATATAAATGAAAACAGAGCTAGTAAACCAACATTTTTTAGCAAACCGGTTAGCTAAAGTAATCAGATTTATTGACTCACCTCCACCCCGAACGCCGCCAAACCTTTGAGAAACTCGGCGATGTTCTTCTGAAAGTCGCTGTCGCTCCTCGGCTCCTGGAAAAACTACGATTTAAAGCAGAAAAAAATAATCAACCCTCAAATTTATGCCTAAAAAAATCTAGTTTTAGAGGCATTAAGCGCTCGAAAGAGGCGCTGCTGCTTCAGGTGCACCTGTTACTGCGCTCCAGGTTGAGAAGCCACACTTCCGGTATATCGCTTTCAAACTAAAGCGCAAACGTCGTGAAAAAGTAAAAATAAATGCCAAAAACCGAAAAAATAACTGCTCTGAGTTCGATGTTTTAGTAGTTAGTGACTAAAAAATGAAAGGGATAGATTCTTACTGCAAGAAATTTAAGAATGTCTCTTGTAGATCATCTCAACATTTTCATGTTCACGTTTTTAACCTTTTACTATCCATTTTTGTTAACTCGTTGAGGTTTAAATGTGTTTTACAAAAATATTTGGAAATAAATCAAAGTATTATTAAACTTTTACTAACTATAAGGCAATTTATTAAATAGAATATTATTAATGAGGCATCTTTCAAGTACCGGAAAGCGTTTTATCGCTTTACTTTGAAAGTTATTCACACATTTCCTTTGATTTTTTTGTTCTTCAAAATTACATTAAAATTAGGGCGTGGTTTACGATTATGATCATTAAAAGTCACCAAAAAACAATATTTATGCTTACAGGAGTAAAAGCAGGTTTGAAAATATTGAAATTCTTTAAACACAGTTGAATAAAAAAAATCCCTTTTAGGTCATTTTCAGGTAAAAATTGAGCAACACAAAGTCTACTTTACTAAAATGTGTCTTGACCGCCCACCAGTGTGATATACTTGTTAAACTAAAAGTAAAATATACAAAACATAACAAAAAAAGAATAGAAATATAATGTAGTGACTTCAGTGAAGGCATTTCTTTGTAGTTTTATATTATTTGAACCTCATTATGGTCTTTGAATACATTAAGAGTCTGTTTAAAACCATCCAAACAAATAAATATTTCCCAGAAATGTTGGATTACTGAAAAGCAGCACTCCCCAAACTTTTCTTGCGACACCCACGCAACTGTTTTCTTCTTTGATGTGGGGCCGGGGTCGGTTCTTAGGCTAACAGAAAAGTGCAGCAATCAAAGCCTAAACGTAAACATTTACGGTTTTCCAGAAAGCCGCACATAGCCAAATATTAAAAAATGTATTTCTGTAATTTTCATGGTAAAAGATAATACCAAAACATTTTAAAAACTAGATATATACCATTACCTGTGATAATGCCAGTGTGAATGCTTCAAACTGAAGATGCTAAAACTAAAATAGCTAAAGATGCTGAAATTTATAGCTAAAAATCCTGAAGCTGATGGCTGAAGTTATAGCTGAAAACGCTACAGCTGATAGCTAGTTAAAATATTAGCAAAATGCTAACCTGGCTTAAAAAAATTAAAAACTTCTAAATTAGCCAAAACAGTTAGCATGTAGCTGAAATATTAGCTAAACTCAAATATAGCCTTAAAAAAACGGGAAAAAAAATCCTAAATTATCCAAAACAGCTAGCTTGTAGCTGAAACATTAGCTAAATGCCAAATTAGCCTAAAAAATGGGTAAAAAAAAGCCTAAGTTTCCCCAAAAAAGCTAGTATGCATCCAAAATATAAGCTAAACTCCAAAATAGTCTAAAAACTGGGAAAGAAAATCTTCAGTTAGCCCAAACAGCTAGCATGTAGCTGAAATATTGGCTAAATGCCCAATCAGCCTTTTGAAAAGAAAAAAACAAAATTAACCAAATCAGCTAGCATGTATACGAAATATTAGCTAAACTCAAAAATTGCCTAAAAAGTGGAGAAAATGCCAAAACAGCTAGCATGTAGCTGAAATATTAGCTAAACTCAAATATAGCTTAGAAATGCCAAAACAGTTGAAAAAGCTAGCATACACAGATTTGAATATTTTAATAGCTGAAAGAGCTGAAGAGCTCTGGACGTCCAAAAAAAACGAGCATATGAAAAATAATAATAAAGAAATAAAGAAAAAGTGAATCAATATTAAACCAATAAATATCCTCTCCTGTCAGAGTTCAGACTGCAGAAGGTGGAATAAAAAGTCACATTCTATGTGGTTCTCGCTCAGCCTAACTGATAGTGTGTGGGGGGCGGGGCCAAATGTGGAGGGTTAGTTTGGGGATCCCTGCTGAAAAGTAAAAGCATGTCTTTAGTCCTGCATCAATCGTGGTGGCAACGAAATCCGTCTGTGGATCTGCAGCACCGTCCAGACAGAGGGCGGAACAAACGCTGCCAGGATCCAAGATGGACCGCAAAGGAAGGGAAAACAACAGGTGGAAGATCCGGAACCGAGGACAAAAGAAAACACAAAGAAAACAGGAAGAAGGCAACAAAGGAACGGAAACCAAGGCTCGCTTAGAACATAAATCTAGTGCTGTTTCTGAAATACTGTGGAAGTCTAGTGGAAACGTTTCTATCTGAGCAGAAACTCACAGGATCAAAACAAGGAGGTATCAAAGTTTAAGCAACAACACCAAAGAAATGTGTTCATCCGATGACATGAGTTTGTAAAGCTCAATTTTTACACATTTTATCAATAAAATGACAAAAACACACAAAAAATGGCAACAAGGACGATCACTAAGTCTAACGTTTTTATTTCTGTCTTCAGCGAATACCTGACCTGAACTCTGATTTCACCAAATTTAGATCATTTTCTTTCCCTTCTCTGCTTTAAATGACATGTTTTACATTTGGTCCATGCAAGAAGCTTCCAGCAGAAACATTAAATGACATGTAGACGCAGAAACTTACAGGAATTTCTGCAAAGCACTGAGATCAGCAGCAGAAATACAGCAAAAACCTTCAGCTAAACATTCTGTAAAGGACTTTCTAGCTTTTCTTTTGGACTTTGTGTTTTCATTTGTAAAATCTCACATCTGATTTTTTTAAATCCGTTTTTATGAAACTGTATTCATTGTTTGTATAGTTGTGCCTTTAGTCACACCTTTATCTTGCATTTCTTTCATTTTTCAGAGCACTTCTCCATTTTGTTTGTCTTATTCTGACAGAAAAAAGGGAATGTAAATTAAATTGCTCAGATTGTAAAGTTTTGTAAATGTATTTGCCCTCATTTCTTGTACCTTTTTAAAAGTGACAGTTCCATATTCACATTAATTTTGTCGATTTTTGGGGACTTCAAGACATAAAAAGAACTAAAACTTAATGATTTATTACAATTTAAACATTCAAACATTAGAGTTTTCTCTTTTTTGTTTTAAAGGAAGGGGAGTTGCACAGATTTTAAAGTTAGGCAAATAATTTGCTATGTAAGTAATTCCAAAATGTAATCAATTTAATGAACTATAAATCTTTGTTGCATATTTGCATTAAATGTGTCTTTTTTTTGGTGATTTAAAGTCAAAAATAACTAAAACGTATTGATTTATTAAAGTTTAAAGATTCAAACATGAGAGTTTTCTCTTTTATTTTAAAGGAAGTTAAGCAAGTCATTCAAAAATGTAATGAATTTGCCCTCTTTTTTATTAATTTTAAAAGCAGATATTTGTTTCATATTTGCATTAATTTTCTCTGTTTGGTCATTTAAAATGAAAAAGACTTACATTTTTTTGAGTAATATACGTTTATAGTGAAAGAATTTGTATTAAATGTAATAATACTACAACATTTGAGTTGGATTTCAAAGTTTTTAATTTACCAAAATGCTTTCTTAAACCAACATTGGCGTTTCAACTAATAATAGATTAAAATAAATTAAGTTTTTTACTACTACAAATTTATTAACGTTTTTTTTAATCATTTTTGCTGAGTTTTTACGTTTTTTCTGAAATCAAGGTAATAAATTCAGCAGGAATGAGCAGTAATTTGCCTCCTTCTTGGTTTTCCGTGGTAATGTAATAATCCTAAGTGTCTGCATGATCACATTTGGCTGCAGCTGCTGCAGCTGCTGCAGCTGCTGCAGCAGATGCATCTCCACTCACTCTGTCCACCGTCCCGGGTCGGAGCCGCTCCAGCAGCCGGCACAGCACCGCTCCGTCCCGCAGCGACGTCTGCAGGAAAGCCTCCGGATCCGAGACGCTCTTCTTTGGAGAGTCCAGAACTCCCAGAGTGATGAGCCACGTTACCGTCTGCTCCGCCGGATTCATGTCTGGAGATGTTCAGCGCCTCCGCAGCATCAGCACCAGCAGAAGGAGGAGGATCTCAATCCGGATTCAAACGGCAGTTTTTACTAGATGTGAACTCAAACCTTCAAACTGCAGGAGAGCAGAGGTGGAAGTGATGGATGGAGCTCTTCCTTCCTCCAACATCCCCGCTTTGTCCTGCTCTGCCCCCCCTCTCACACAGGAGTCAAAGCAGCATCTGCAAGAAACCACTTCCTGTCAGAGTTTTCAAAATAAAGTGTTAGCAAGTTAAAAAAAATGTCTTCATCGATGACCCGTTGGTTCAGCAGGTGCCTGAAGAGCTTCATAGTTTATATATTTATTTTTAGAATATAGTTTATCTGTTGTTCACTCTGCTTTCAGTTAAATCGACATTTTTTTTTTTATTAAAGTGAAGAAACAATTCCCTACATCCAACATATATCCTTGAACTTTTGTTTTCCATATCACATTGATTATTATTTACTTTTATGATATAAATCTACAGATTAATTCTAACAGACAAAAAAATAAAAATAATCAGAAAAAGATACAAAGTAATCAAGAAGATGGAAATGAACTCAAACTTATTGTAAATAAAATGTACTGTAATAAGGAGTAAAAAGGTGAATTAAAATACAAATATTTTTTGGGAAAATATATTGTAACAATATGTTCATTGTATTTGTTTGTGAAGCTGAATTTTCACACAATTTTATCAATAAAATTACAAAAACAGAAGAAAATTGCAACGAGGACGATCAGTGAGTCTTACTATTACTTTTTTTTATTTTTATTTTTCTTCCAGCAAAAAAACATGCATTTTTAACAGTACATAAAAACACACCTGACCACATTTCTCAGTTTGAAGAAACATGTTGTTAATTGAAATAAGTTTTCAATAAGTAGAGTCAAGAAAAAAAAAAAATGTTTACTATTTATTTGTACATTTATTCAAGGTATAACAACATTTTAACCCAATTATCTTTCTATTTCTGTCGACAAATTTGTTTTTGCGGGCTTTTGATGTAACACTGTGGTTTTGAAAGTACCATCACCGTACTTCCGCTTTGCCTTCCTTCGTTCTTCCATCGACAGCAGTCAGGACCGTCCTGGGTGTAGGACCGTCCCATCGTGACCAAAGCAGATTTATAAGGTATTTGCTGCCCGCACGGGTGAATAAACTTCCGAAAAGTTTTACAAAATAAAAGAAAACAGTTGATTTAGTCTCACAAAAATACCTAAAACTAATAAAAAACAACAAAACCGTTATTAAATTAAAAAAAAAAAAAGCTCTGTCGCCCCCTATTGTTCAGCTTTGGTTTAGCCTCTTTAATGAGTTCTAAAATACAAATATAAAAAACAAACAAACATGTAATTTAAATAAATATTGTTGCCAAAAACATAAAATCTTATAATATATATATATATATATATATATTCTCTGCAAACTTCGCTGATAAAAACAGAAGCCAAAGAGCAGGATGTGACAGAACTAAAAAAAATAAAAGTCGAGAATGTTTCTGTTCATAACTTACAGAAAACTCAAAGACAAAATAAGTCGTTTTATTCTGATTAAGTAAATAAAATAAACCTCTAAAATACTCAAACTTAAAGAATTTTATATTTTCTACGTGTATTAAAGACTCACTTTGATTTTTAAAAATCTGTTTTTAACTTGTTCTTAAAGCATTTTACTGATGATGGAGGACAGATAAAGAAAATTAAGATTAAAACTTCATTTCTGAGTACGGAAGCCGAAAACGGCCTGCCTTGCTTTTTTTTTTTTTTTAACAAACGTGGTTTTCTCGAGATAACCAAGTTCGTTTTCTCGTGATAACGAGATATTATCTAGTTTTCTCGAGAAAACGAACTTGTTTTTTTCATGATAACGACATATTTTTTCGTGATAACGAGATAATCAAGAAGGGAGAATGAAGCGTCTCCCTGCAGCTCTCAGAGACACAGAGATTGAAAACACTCCACAAACGTTGTTTTTAGACTATTTTAAATGTATTGGTGGATCTATGCTCTTTAAATGTCATAATTCAGTCTCGTGCACCGGCCCCTCCCTTAATTTTCCTAAAAACCGCGAACAAACATTGATAGACAGCTGCTGAGCGTGTCTTCATGGTGCGTTCACAGAGATCCGGACATCAGCAGCAAAACAAAGCAGCTTAGCAGAGAGAACGTCGAATATCAGCAATGATCCATATATAATCGATTAAGTAAATAGTGTCGATTTTTATTTTGTTTCCCAGATGAAAAAAACATAGTAGCGGATTGAGTTGGGCTGAGTGGCTCTTTTGGTCTACTAATGTCCGGACTTCATTGAACACATCATGCCGAGATTCTCGTCTGCGCTGTGATCTGTGGGAAATAACGGGATGAGGGCTGGTACATGAGATGTTTGAGGAGTGTAGACCCACTAATAGAATAATAAAAGACAATAGACTAAAAACAACTATTGCGGCGTGTTCTTCGGCTGTTTTTCTCTTCTTTCTTCGTTATTAATTATCTTGTTGTCACGAGAAAACAAACTTGGTTTTCTCGAGAAAACCAAGTTTGTTTTCTCGTGATAGCGAGTTATTATCTCGTTTTCTCAAGGAAACGAACTTGGTTTACGAAGAAAACAAACTTTGTTTTCTCGTGATAACGACATATTATTTCGTTATCACGAGGAAACAATAATAAAAAATAAAGTAAGGCAGGCCGTTTTCGGCTTCCATATCTGAGTATTTCTTGATTCAAATTAAACACTTGGAAATTGATTGTCTTTGTGATGTAGAAAAGACTCTTGGCGGGGCCACAAGCTCTCTGCTGAGCTCCATTCTGATGCATTCACTTGTAGACAAATAGATCCATGAATGTCTTTGCTTTCCTCGTCTAAGCTGGAATCTGGATCAGAACTGTACAGATAAATAGCTCAGAGTAATGTGTGGGTTGGTTGTGTGAGGGGCAGCAAGCAAGTGGGCGAGTGTGTGAACAGATGGCTAATGGGAAGTGGGGGTGGAGTTGTTCCGACCACAATTTAGAGGTGAATTTCTAATAAACTCCTGCAGAAACTACATCCTAGAAAAGGACAGTTTTTTAAAAATGTATTTAAAAACTGCCTAATTATGATTAAAAGACCATTGGGGAAATTTGAAAATAGATCAGAAAATGAATGAAGTGGGACATTTAAAGGTTTTTATTCACATTTGGTGCAACTATAAGCTGTAAAGATGTCTTAATGACCAAAGAAGTGGGTCCGATCAAAATGTTTTTTTATTAAAAAGTCACATTTTATGAATAAAATGCATTTAAACGTCTATCAGATTTGAATTAAATGGCAAAAAATTGCCCATAAAGTCAAGCTAAGCTACGTTTGCATCCATGCAACTTTCTGCAGAAAAATCTGTTTCAAAATGAGTAGCAACAAAGTTGGTTCAGACCTTTGACCAGAGCGCTCCATCCTCAAAATATAGGCCAGTGGTCTAAAAATCAGCTGAAAAGCTTTTACCATGAGATCTGAATGGTCTCAGAATATTTAGGTGGGATTCTTTGACAAAAAAAGAGTAATAATTAAGGAGCAAGAGTATCTCTGATCATCACAGAGCTCATATGCTAATAATGCCAGAACACTCCACCCTGGAAAGCTTCTGTCAATTCACTTTTGGTGGAGGACCCAAACGCAAGAGACCAGGTTTGGTGGCAGAAAAACATTTAATAAATAAACTGAAACACAACAAGAACCTATGGAGAACCAAAACAGTGACAGAACAGAACAGAGCAGATGACCTGGTCATGCTGAACTGAAGACCAGACACTTAAATACACAGAGGTTGATTAACTAAATGAAGACAGCTGTTTAACCTGAACATAGTGAGACTGACAGGGAAAACAGAACATGACAAGATCACCACAAAAATCAAAGCATAGAATCCTGACAGTACCTCTCCCCAAAAGGACAGATCCCAGATGTCCAAAACACCCAAGAGAAGGGGACCCTTACATGCAAAACAAAAAACAAGTCCAGAAGGCCGAGCTCCTGCAGCCAGATGGATGTGAGGGGTATCAGAACCCCTCCTTAGGAACAGATGTGAAGAGGAGCGGTCTCGACGATTCTCCCCAGGGACAGGAAACATGAAGGGCAGCAGCCCTGGAGACCTTCCTCCAGAACAGGAAATACAACCAAAGGGAAAGAGTGGCCACCATCCTCAGGGACAGGGAACATGAAGGAGCGGTCCAAGCGACGAACATGAAGCTTGAGGGACAAGGTGCATGTGGCATAGCACGACTTGAATACGGGTGCAGGAAAACCCATCTGCTGGGTCCAAGGTGGTCAGTTCTTCTGTCTAGAACTGGTAGTGGTTGAAACTTTGTTTTGTTAAATCCAGACCAGGGTCAGACATGTGGGATCCAAATATGCAACACGCCAAGTGGGCAGGCTTGACTCAATATCCAGGAGCAGAAAAAGGGGGCAAAATCAGCAGAACAGAAATGGACAGGCTTGCGCAGTCTTGAGCAGGCTTGAGCAGGCTTGTGCAGGCTTGAGCAGGCTTGAGCAGGCTTGCACAGGCTTGAGCAGGCTTGAACAGGCCTGCGCAGGATTGAGCAGTCTCGAGCAGGCTTGTGCAGGCTTGAGCAGGCTTGAGCAGGCTTGAGCAGGCTTGGGCAGGCTTGAGCAGGCTCTAGCAGGCTTGAGCAGTCTTGAGCAGGCTTGAGCAGGCTTGGGCAGACTTGAGCAGGCTTGAGCAGGCTTGCACAGACTTGAGCAGGCTTGAGCAGACTACAGGCCTGTTGCACTTACGCCTGTAGTCATGAAGTGCTTTGAGAGACTGGTCTGTCAGCACATTAGGACCTGTCTGCCTCCCACTCTGGACCCTCACCAGTTTGCCTACAGACCAAACCGGTCCACAGAAGATGCTATCACCATAGCTCTCCACACTGTGCTGAATCATCTGGAGCACCAGAGTAGCTACGTGAGGATGCTCTTCCTGGACTTCAGGTCAGCATTCACCCACATCATCCTGGCAATCCTGGTCCAGAAACTGTCCCACCTGGGTCTCTCCTTCCCCATCTGCCTGTGGGTCAAAGACTTCCTGACTGACCGCCCACAGTCTGTCAGGCTCGGCCCCCTTCTGTCCAGCACCATCACACTCAGCACCGTTTCTCCACAAGGATGTGTCTTGAGCCCCCTCCTGTTCACGCTCTACACATCCGACTGCACCCCGACCCATCTCTCAAACACCATCATCAAGTTTGCAGATGATACCACAGTGGTTGGACTCATCTCAGGAGGGGATGAGTCTGACTACAGAGATGCACAGAGGTGTGCAGGTCTCTGATGATCTCTCCTGGTCTGCAAACACCACAGCGGTGGTGAAGAAGGCTCAGCAGCGTCTCCACTTCCTGAGGGTGCTCAGGAGAAACAACCTGGAGGAGAGGCTGCTGGTCACCTTCTACAGAGCCGCCATAGAGAGCATCCTGACGTACTGCATCACAGCGTGGTGCGCAGGGTTCTCAGCCGCAGACAGGAAGGCTCTGCAGAGGGTGATCAACACAGCCCAGAGGATCACCGGCTGCTCTCTGCCCAGCCTGGAGGATATCGCCAGCTCCCGCTACGTCAACATCATCAAGGACTCCTCCCACCCCAGCAACTCTCTGTTCGACCTCTTACCGTCAGGCAGACGATACAGGTCACACAAAACCAGGACTAACAGACTCAGAGATAGTTCTCAGGAAGAAACTATCTCTGCAGTGGACAATAAAACCCACTGAAACTGTCCACACAATCCCACACCATGGATCATATTGATCATGTGAAATATTTATTACCATACACAAGTGCAATTATCTCTTAACACAAGTGAAATTATTTAATCCCTGTGTTTTATTTTGCCTTCCCACTGTTTATGTATATTTGTATATTTTATATTTTATTACTATTATTAATGTTACTTTTCACTTTTTTATTATTATTTCACTTTATTTTTGAACCAAGTGAGTAGCGCTCAAATTTCATTTTACAATGTACAAGGACAATAAAGGCTATTCTATTCTATGGAGGCTTGGACTGGTTTGGACAGTCTTGAGCAGGCTTGTGGAGGCTTGGAGAGGTTTGGACAGGTTTGGACAGGCTTGAGCAAGCTTAAGCAGGCATGGACAGGCTTGGACAAAGGCAGAAAGCGCAACGACCTGGCAGAGTGGATAAGAAGGGAAGAACCCAGGACCCAGCTGCATAGTATCAGCAATCAGGACTGAGTAGGTATGGAAAGGCAAGAGGGTCAAAGAACCTCCTAATCCTGATACCTTTAAAATCCACATGTCTTTTTATTGAATATTTGAGAAAAATGCCAGATCTGAAACTACCACAACCCTCTATATGTTTAATATTAATTAGTCATATCTGATCAGCATGCCCAGAACCTGCTGGCCGGCAGACTGATTCCATGTGGCTTATTTTCTTCTTGGCAGCCAAAATCCTTTGCAGTAACTTCTAGCCAAAAAAAATGGCAGCAAACAGAATAAAAAAAGTTTCAAAGTTTTTCTGTTTTTTTTTCTGCATCTCTTGGTATAAGTCAATTTCGGAAAAAGAGAGCAAAGCGAGATGGAATCTGAAACTAGATACCTTTTTTTGTCAAACGAGCAGCACACCACAGGCCTTTTTTTTAAAACTCGGATATGGTTTCTGTCAAGAACACTGAAACAAGAACAAAACAGCAGAGCAAGGAATAAAAGCAGAGGATGAGATTGAAGCAGGTTAACCACTGCTTGCTTTAAAAAAAAAAAGAAAAAAAGAAATTCAGTTTGTCTGAAAACGATGGTACTCATCTGGAATAGCCTTCAAGAGGAAGTGAATGTGAAGCTTTGAGCCACAGTTTTTTTAGAGCGATGGTTATGGTTATGGGTGAGAAGGGGGGTGAAGAACAGCGGTTTCATCAGTCTTGTCAGTTGTTCTGCTGCTGCTCTTCAACTTCCTCGTTTGCCCTGTCACAGCCATTTCCTCTTTACTGACACTTTTTGCTCTCCTGGGGGGGCCAAACGAGCTTCTTTCGTCAAAGTCGCTCAAACCGAACTTTGGAGTGACCTCGGAGAAGGTTTGGTGCTCAAAGGTTTTCTTTGAAGGTCTCTCCGCTCCACAGAGGACTGTGAGTACGCCGTGAAGCTCTCGGCGGAAGAGATCACCAGCTTTCACGCGTCTCCTTCCTCGAGCGTCCAGGATGGGGACGGCGGACTGAGATGGTCATGTGCGTCCCTGCGCGGTAGTCGGTGACCTGTGGGTGTGGGATGTCCGGTGACACTCAAACCCTATGCTGGAGGAGCATGTCTCCCACCAGCCTTGAGGGGCCCTTGAAGGTCTCCTCGACAGCAACTGCGGGCAAAGAAAACATTTCCCATGTGAAGATCATCAAAGTGTGCTTCCTTAGCACCAGCTCCAACCTGGGCAAGAACTTCAAACTGGTCCGCTGTGAGGAGGGATGGACGGTTAAGGTAATCTACACTCCAGATTCCACACATCAGACACTTTACCTTCAACATTTTTAAATACTGAAAATGACGAGCACTTTACAGCACAGTTTGTAAGCATTAAAGACAGTCAAGAGGCAGTTGAGAGGCTCAGGTGATGAGGAGAAACCAGTGAAGTTGTTTCGTGAACATCGGTGGATGAGAATGAATCCGTCCAAACTCCTGGTCAAGTCATTTCCAAAAAGGGCCACCAACGAGACATGACTGTTGGTTTTGAAAAACTTGAACAAATATCGGTCCAGCTGATGAGGAGGAAACTGAGCTGAGGGTGCTAAAAATAAACCTGATAGAATGTCACAACAAAAGCTTCTGCCACCTTGTTTTGGAGCAATTGGATCGAGTACTGGAGCTGCAGGAGATCCGCCTACACTGACTACACTGAAAAACATCAATATCTTATTTTAAGATTAGGATATTTAATGCACTGGTGTTGAAAAAAATGTTTTTTGAATTTGCTCGCAAACTTTAATTTTCAAGGAGCTCAAATTTGCTGAGTCATGGTAAGAACATGCCGTGTAACATCAGGTCAGCAGGGAATGAGTCATGACGGATGAGAAAGCGATGGGGAGTGCGAGAGTTGCCTTAGCAAAGATGTGGCGAAGCAGAGGTGAAGTCTGACCCGTATGGGTACCGCGGGTTTTTGGGTTCCAAGGGGGGTCATAGAGAGTAGTGGACGTATCTTTAGGGGGGGCGTGTGTTTGGTAGGTGTCTCGTGAAGTATCTGTAAGGCTGGAAGTCACACGTTATGACGTTATTACGCCACACTCTAGTCATTAGTAAAGTGTGAGGACTGGCTCTTTGGGTTTACGAGCGGTCTACAACTTTATCTACTGTATTTTGTCTGGGCCACTTGTGTACCTCGTACTGGTTTGACCATTTTTGGCACCCATACATCCTGTATCCACCTGTAAGGACAGTTGAGACTATGGGTTTATACTTCATAATGATTAGTAATCACTCTGCATTGGAATCACCCCAATTGCTGCAAATTGTGACACAAGCTGATGAGATCTGTGACTGGAATTTTAGTACAATTTTAGTATTATGTCATGCTTTTTATACTTTGAGAAATTAGAAGACCTTTGACATCACAGAATGTCAAAGGTTCCTATCGCTGCATTCTACTTTAGTGCTGCCACAAACAATTATTTTAATAGTTCGATTTTTTTCTCCAATTAGTCGAGTAATCGGGTCATGTGCAAACTGGATGTAAAGCACACATCTTAACCATCATTAGCTTTATAGTAACTAAAAACAAGATATATAGCATTACATGCAATAATGTTAGTGTGAATGCTGTAAGCTGAATTTGGCCGCTGAAGATGCTAGTGCTGATAGCTGAAGGTGCTGAAATTGATAGCTGAAATCGCAGAAGCTGATAGCCAGCTAAATTATTCGTTAAATGCCAAATTAGCCTAAAAAACTGATAAAAGTTTAAGTTAGTCAAAACAGCTAGCATGCAGCTGAAATATTAGCTACACTCCAAAATAGGGCCCTGC
>NW_023416878.1:683817-687673 GCF_002922805.2 Oryzias melastigma | reverse complement strand
GCTGCATTCTACTTTAGTGCTGCCACAAAAAATTACTTTAATAGTCGACTAATCATCGATTTTCTTTCCCAATTAGTTGACTAATCAGGTCATGCGCAAACTGGATGTAAAGCACAAATCATCATCATTAGCTTTATAGTAACTAAAAACAAGATATATAGCATTACATGCAATAATGTTAGTGTGAATGCTGTAAGCTGAATTTGGCCGCTGAAGATGCTAGTGCTGATAGCTGAAGGTGCTGAAATTGATAGCTGAAATCGCAGAAGCTGATAGCCAGCTAAATTATTCGTTAAATGCCAAATTAGCCTAAAAAACTGATAAAAGTTTAAGTTAGTCAAAACAGCTAGCATGCAGCTGAAATATTAGCTACACTCCAAAATAGGGCCCTGCGACGGACTGGCGACCTGTCCAGGGTGTACCCCGCCTTCGCCCTTCAGTAGCCGGGATAGGCTCCGGCACCCCCGCGACCCCGAACGGGACAAAGCGGTCAGGAAAATGGATGGATGGACTCCAAAATAGTCTAAGAAACCTTTATAAATACTAAAATAGTCCAAAAAGCTAGCAGAATGCCACGATGACTTTCAACTTTACTACACTTCAACTCCATCTAATATAAAGTAACGACTAATCGACAATTAAGTTATTTGTCAACTGTTTTAGTAGTTGATTAGTTTTCGATTAGTCGATTAATCTTGGCAGCCCTATTCCACATAGAAGAGGAAGTAGACGTTATTTTATCCTGACTCTGTTTCACTGCAAATTTACTTTCTAGTGCAAGTCAAACAAAGCTTAAGGTCCATAAAGCTAAATCAGGGTCAGGCAGGCAGAGGTCAGGCGCCGGCATAACAATATCAGAGATCAGGCGTGGGTCGGGGCAGGCGGCAGACAGAGACAGTCGGGAGAGAATCAGATCAGGAGAGAATGCTCAGTATGCAGGCAGAGTGGCACCAACAATACTTTGCACTGAGTGAGGCTCTGTGCTCTTTAGTGTCATGTGGGTGATTGTCACTGAACACCAGGTGAGCGGCATCCAGGAACTATGTGCTGGGGCGGCTGGGAGATTTAGGCCGAATTCTTCCCCTACCCTTTGACTTATCCCCATTCCTTCCAATTGAAGGGATATTTGATGGGAAAGGGAGTTCTGTATCCCTTGTTCTGTGCCATGGAGAAGAAGCGCTTTTCTGAGCGCTAGCAGCTCAGCGCTAAGATATTTGACCGGGGAGGAATTTGGACTTGGTCGTAGTATAAATTTTTCAAGGTTGAGGTTTTTTAAATATAAAATATCCTGATCTGCCATCTACCTCGTCTTGTCTGCACCACTCATTGACCACAAACTTGTTTATATAGATGTCAGTATCTTTAGAAAACACACTTAACATGTTTAAGAACACACAATCTCGAAGATCCCTAAATATCACTGCAAAAAATACACTGAAGACAATCAGGTCATGAGGTCTGAAAAGCATAAACACCCCCCAATAATGAATTAAGTGCAAGTGGAACAGGCCACCGCAAACCGCATGACTGCTACAAGGACGCTATGAATTATAAAGCATGCGTGAGGAAGGATGGATATAGATTCAGGTCTGTTGAGGTCAGGAGGTACCAGACCTATGTTGTGCTCTGTGTTAATGTACTTTTATGTGTTCTCTATTCCAACCGAAGAAACTCACTTCTGCTGTTAGCACACAATTCTGCTGATGCATCAAGCCAGATAAAACAGTAAAAACAGGAAGTCCAGATTAAATGTTAGACAGCAGAAGTAAAAATAACCTCCACAGAGACGTGGTCACCGTGAGACGCTTTCGCTGACCGCTCCGGTGTGCGTTCTTCTGGTTCCTGCTCCAGGCTGTCATTGGTGTCGTGCTGTCCAGCGGCTGCGTGGGTCCTAGCATCAAATACGACCTGTGCTACGGCCTCCTGCTCAAACACCTCAAGTCCCCGGAGATGCACTGGCTGCACCCCAACCTGACCGTGGCCGAGCTCACCCAGCGCTATGAGCAGCAGCACCTCGAGGCTGAGTGGAGGTCATCTTCTGCTTTATACCATTTACTACTTTTGGTATCGATGCTTAAGTGCAGGGGTGTCAAACTCAATCGTACAAGGGGCCAAAATCCAAAACACACCTTAGGTCGCGGACTGAACAGGATAAACATTTATAGAACACTCTAAAACTACATTTTTAAAACTTTAAAACCGTAACTTTTAACGTAATTATGAACTAAATATATAGCATTACCTGTGATAATGCTAGTGTGAATGCTCTAAGCTGAATTTGGCCGCTGAAAATGCTAATGCTGATAGCTGAAGATGCTGAAATTGATAGCTAAAAATGCTTAAGCTGATAGCTGAAATAACTAAAGTTACTAGCCGAAAACCCTGGAGCTGATAGCCTAAAACCCTGAGGCTGATAGCAAGCTAAAATAACAGCTAAATCTCAAATTAGCCTAAAAAAAAAAAGTCTAAATTAGCCAAAACAGCTAGCATGTTGCTGAAAAAATAGCTAAACTTTATAATGGCCTAAAAACTGAAAAAAAGCCTAAGTTAGCCAAGACAACTAGCATGTCGCTGAAATATTTGCAAAAAACTCCAAAATAGCCTAAAATAAACTGAAAAAACTAAATAACCCAAAACAGCTAGCATTTGGCTGAAATATTAGCTAAATTACAAAATAGGAAAAAAAATCTTAGTAAATGCATAAATAGTCCAAAAGCTAACAGAATGACATTTTTTTTTAACTTTAAAACTGTAACTTTTGGACATAATTATGAATAATAAAAAGGCAGGAAAATTATTCCAGAATAAATCAACTTAAACCTTCAATAACTTTCAATGTTTTACTCTCCATAAAAATATATTTTATAATATTACAAGTTATTTACTTATATACTTATTTCTAATACAAGTTAGAAATAAGTGCAAGATAACATCGGGCCATTAATAACAATAAAATAAAATGATCTGGAGGGCCGGATAGAATTACCCAGAGGGCCGGATCCGGCCCCCGGGCCTTGACTTTGACACATGTGCTTTAGTGGGTCCCATTCACTTTACTGTAAAAACGTGGGTCCTCTTTGTGCAGGTATGACCTGAGGATCAGATACATCCCGTCGGACTTCCTGGAGGCCTTCAAAGATGACCGGACCACCATGCTTTACTTTTACCTGCAGGTCTCTGATTAGGATGAAGTTTGTTTCAGAGTAAAGACGAGTGTCAGTGCGATGTTGGAATCATCACTGTGCGCTCTCCACAGGTACGAAGCGATTACATGCAGCAGTACGCCGCCAAGGTCAGCGATGGGATGGCCTTACAGCTGGGCTGTCTGGAAATTAGGTAACAGCTGGACCGAGAAGGTGGTAACACACACATGGGTGAACGCATTCATTAAAGACAATGACATCTTTGTGGTTCCAGGAGGTTTTATAAAGATATGAATCCAAACGGACTGGAGAAGAAGTCCAACTTCGAACTGCTAGAGTAAGTCTCCGCTTTCCCCCACCGGTCTGACCTCAAAGAGGAAAGCTGACCTTTACGCATGAAGAGGAAGAACGCAAATCAAATCTCTTAGAACAGCGGTCCCCAAACCTCCACATTTTCCAAGCCCACACACACTATCCAGACCCACATAGAACACGACTTTTTATTCCACCCTTCTACAGTCTGAACTATGACGGGAGAGGATAGAATATTTATTGGTTTGATAGTGATTCACTTTTTCTTTATTATCATATATGTTATGTATGTTTTTTTGGATGTCCATATCCCTTCAGCTCTTTGAGCTATTAAGATTTTCAGCTCTTTTTATGGTAGCTTTTTCAACTATTTTAGGATTTTCTAAGGATCTCTAGCCTAT
>NW_023416878.1:683161-683678 GCF_002922805.2 Oryzias melastigma | reverse complement strand
AAAATTTTCAGCTCTTTTTATGGTAGCTTTTTCAACTATTTTAGGATTTACTAAGGATCTCTAGCCTATTTTAGGGTTTAGCTTATATTTAAGCTACATGCTAGCTGTTTGGGGTAATTTTGGCTTTTTTCAGTGTTTTAGGCTAATTGGGCATTACGCTAGTTTTTTTTAGCCTAACTGTTTTGGCTAAATTAGACATTTTACCATTTTTTTTCTTGCTAATTTGGCATTCAGCTAATATTTCATCTACATGCTAGCTTTTTAGGCTATTTTGGAGTTTAGCTAATATTTTAGCTTTATGCTAGCTGTTTTGGCTAATTTTGGCCTGTTCTCCGTTTTTAGGCTAATTTGGAGCTCACCTAATATTTTGGCTTCATGCTAGCTGTTTCGGCTAAACTATGCTTTTTTCAGGTTTTTTAGGATAATATGGAGCTTAGCTAATATTATGAGCATTACACAGAGCATTATGCTAGCTGTTTTAGCTAAATTCGACATTTTACCAGTCTTTTTTTTTTTT
>NW_023416878.1:668172-683155 GCF_002922805.2 Oryzias melastigma | reverse complement strand
TATTTCAGCTACATGCTAGTTGTTTTGGATAATTTAGATTTTTTTTCCAGTTTTTTAGACTAATTTGGCATTTTGCTAATATTTTAGCTAGCTGTCAGCTTAAGGGTTTTCAGCTATCAGCTCCCGCCTTTTTTAGCTATCAATTTCAGCATCTTCAGCTATCAGCACTAGCATCTTTACCGGCCACAGCATTCACACGAGCATTATTGCAGGTAGTGCTATATATCTTGTTTTTAAAATGTTTTAGTATTATTTTTCTTCTATGAGGATTAAAGAAATGATTTTTTTATAATTTACCCATGTGGGGCATTCTGGAAAACACTGTTTCTGTTAGCCTAAGAACCAACCCCACATAAGAAAACAGTTATGTGGCCCTCACGAGAAAAAGTTTGGGGTCCCCTGATCTAGAAGTAAAACTGTCAGCACAGACTTCCCTTTCTCGTCTTGTAGGCGGGACGTGGGGCTGGATTTGTTCTTTCCCAAGGAGCTCATTGCGAGCATGAAGGTACAGAGACACCAACACAAACCTTTGGTTCTGTTGTGGTTAGGTTCTGAGTAATTGTGCGATTGCGTGTCAGCCTAAGCAGCTGCGCCGGATGATCCAGCAGACGTTCCAGGGCTACTGCACTCTGCAGCAGGACCAGTGCATCACGAAGTTCTTCACCGCTCTGGCTCAGTGCTACAGCTTCACGCAGGAGAGCTACGCCTGCCAGCTCGAGGTCCGGTGGACTTCTGATTCTTTGATTTGCAGCTCGTAAATCGTAATTCTGATTGGGAATCCATCCTTTGTCGACAGCACGGCTGGAGTTTGGCCATAGACCTGATCATCGGCGCTCAGGGGATCCACCAACGGACCGAAAACTCATCGGTGAGCAACACGTTCCCTGAACGCCTCCAAATTCAGCCACAGGAGTCAACACGTGTCGTTCTCCTCATCACAGCCCATCTGTCTGGCCAAGTTCTCCCAGGTGTGCAGCATCACCTGTACGGCAGAAGGGGACGGCCGCGCCCTTCTCACCGTGCACATCGACGGAGCCAAACAGGTGAGAGTACGGCTTCAGACCGTTTATGTGGCTACTACTATTAAACAATAATCAAGATTACCCAAAACGGACTGAAGCTTCGTGCGTTTAAAGCCCGGTCATGAATGAAACAGAAGCAAAACTTCACCTCAAGCTGACTAATATATCCCAAATCAAAATGCTTTACTGTATACATATTCATACGGTATACTTTGTACTGGATGACTGTGGAATTTAGTTTTTTAAAAAGTGAACATTTTTTCAATCAAATTTCTTTCCCTGTTTTTTCCTGTGGTTCCACCTTACTTTATCCACAGATGTTGTAGAGCAAAACTTTGGGGAATCATCCGTTAGACTGACCGATATGAACACATTTTTGTTTGTGAGTCAATACAAACGACCATGTTAGGCACAAAAACAGTGAAGACACCGGGATGCTCAGGTGGTGGGTGTGGTCTACTTTGTGGCACATTGTCTGGTTTTTTTTAGATGTTTTTAGGATTTGTGCTTTTTTGTTATTTTATTTATTTTTTTTTTGCTTTTAGAGATTTTTTTTCAGATTTTCAATTCAATCTTTTCTGTTTTTTGAAATAATGTTTTTTGAAATGCTTTTTACAGATAATTTATTGAATGATTTTCAAAGCAAATTTTGCTTTTTTGAAGTCGGGTTTTTAATTATTTTTTAGACTTTTTTTACTTTTTAGAGATTTTAGTTTTTAGTTTTTAATTTATCTCTTTCCGTTTTTCAAAATAATGCAATTTTTGTAGATGTTTTCAAAAAAGAAAAATATATATATGTATATACATGATTTTTTAACATGATTTTATAACATGTGCCTTAAGATATATTTTTTTTCCAAAGTTTGTATTCTATATTTATGTTGATGTTTTTTTAGAGATAATTTATTGAAAGCTTTTAAAAAAAATGTAAGTGAGATTTTTAATGATCTTTTTAGAGATTTTTCTTCCGTCTTATTTGAGATTTTTGCTCTATTAATCTTTTTTGGATTTTTGGAAAAAATGTAATTTTTGTAGATACTTTTTTAAATGATTTTATATACATATAAATGATTTTGTTTAGAATTTTTAAAAATAGTTTTTTACTAACTTTCCGGTATACTTTTTTATGTTTTTTACATATATTTTTTCCTTTAATTTAATACTTTTTTCTGTCTTTTGAGATATTTTTTTTCATTTATTTTTTGCACTTTTTTCTGATTTTTTTCACTTTTGGAGCACTTTTTTTGGGCCTACAACAGTTGTAATCCAAACAAAAACTGAACAGGAAGAAGAAAAGAGTCTGGCGACAGCGTGATGAGCTTTCAGCTGAGCGGACTGTGTCTACGACACATCCAGGATTTTCAACTTTTAATTGGCCGTCATGCTTTGGTTTACATGAGCAGATAGAGTTCGTGTCCAGCCTGTTTATAGTTGTTTAC
The DNA here is from genome assembly GCF_002922805.2 of Oryzias melastigma. Lineage (NCBI taxonomy): Eukaryota > Metazoa > Chordata > Actinopteri > Beloniformes > Adrianichthyidae > Oryzias > Oryzias melastigma. The sequence goes on along the minus strand of NW_023416878.1, from coordinate 680,694 downwards.
TTTTGTAGTTCTTAAAGTTTGCACGAAAAACAAAACAATTTGAATGAAAAATACAGGTTTTTATTGAACACATAAAAAAAAAAAATTCATTGAATGCAACACACTACCACACATTTAACACATGTAAACAGTATACAGATACACATGCATATTTACAATGACATCATACATTTTTTCTAGTATCAACCAATTATTTGATATTTTAACTGTAACTTAATGTTTCACATCAACAACTAATTTAAAATCCATTTTAAAACAATTCTAAAGTTTTGTTCCAAACACAGAATGACATCTCCATTTTACTGTAGTTCTTACCCAGCATGATTCACACATAAAATAACTCTAATGTTTCTCTTTTCTTTTATGTAAAAAAAGATAAACTACTTTAAAAGGAACAAAATGAAATCTCTAACATTCTTACATGTACAGTATTTTAATATACACCATCTGATTTGTTTAAGTAACGCATTTGTGGATTCTTCAAAACCAATTTTGATCAACTTTGTATTGGATCAATATTTGTTTTGTGTATATTTCCTCAAATTTCACTGGAATACTGGAAGTATGGAAGAATCTTCTTCTTTCCTTTGGGCTTTTCCCTTCAGGGGTCGCCACAGCGAATCAGTTCCCTCCATCTAAGCCTGTCTTCAGCATCCTCCACTCTAACACCAGCCACCTTCATGTCTTCATTCACTGCATCCATAAACCTCCTCTTTGGTCTTCCTCTAGACCTCTTTCCTGGCAGCTCTAGACTCAGCATCCTTCTACCAATATGTCTCTCCTCTGAACATGTCCAAACCATCTCAGTCTGGCCTCTCTGACTTTATCTCCAAAACCTCTAACATGTGCTGTCCCTCTGATGTATTCATTCCTGATCCTATCCTTCCTGGTCACTCCCAAAGAGAACCTCAGCATCTTCATCTCTGCTACCTCCAGCTCTGCTTCCTGTCTTTTCTTCAGTCCCACTGTTTCTAGTCCAAACAACATGGCTGGTCTCACCACAGTCTTGTACACCTTTCCTTTCATTTGTGCTGAAACTCTTCTGTCACACATCACACCTGACACTTTTCTCCACCCATTCTAACCTGCTTGCACTCTCCTCTTCACTTCTTTTCCACACTCTCCATTACTCTGTACTGTTGACCCTAAATACTTAAACTCCTCCCCCTTCTTTATCTCTTCTCCCTGTAACCTCACTCTTCCACTCTGGTTCCTCTCATTCACACACATGTACTCGGTCTTACTGCGGCTAACCTTCATTCCTCTCCTTTCCAGGGCAAACCTCCACCTCTCTAACTCCACCTCCACCTGTTCCCTGCTCTCACTACAAATCACAATATCAAATCACATCACAAATCACTGGAACTATGGAAGAATAAAGGCTGAATATAAAATATGAAGAAAGTTTTTTTGGTTCTTTGGGTTTTGTGGAATATACCTTAATACATTGTTTTTTTTTTTATTCCACATTTGGTTTCTATCGCATCAAATGAAGCTTTACTGTGTTGCTTGCTTTATCCGTACCCAAAACCACACATTTTTGTTTTATTTTCATTTAAAATTACTTATTGATCTCAAACCATTTTTTTTATTTTACTAACTCCCTTTCTATTTCTGAGATTCATTTGAAAATACCTCGACCCGAATAATATACATTTGTGTATCTGTAAAAGCAGCAAACTCTCTTTTTATTATTCTAGCAATGTTATTTAAATTAAGTATGAACAATATTAGTCTTAAAATGGAGCCTTGGGGAATTCCACAAGATGTTATGCTTTGTTTTTGGTATTTTTACCATCAATTTCAACTCATTGAAATCTATCTTGTAAGTAGGTTTTCTGCAAGTGCTTAAAGGGTAACCAAACGGGGAAGTTGGAGGCTGACTCCGCCCACAGCAGAAATGTGAAAATCCAGTCAGGGGGGCGGGGCTTGGGGGCAGGACTGTTATAACTGGAGATGCAGATCATGACGTTAAACTTCTGAAACTTGCATGGTTTGACCAATCACAAAATTCAACTGTCGAAGTAACCTGTAGGGGGCAGCACACAGACGATTTTTGACTATATTTGAATAATTAAACAGTTTTATTTTAATTTATCAACAGACAGAACTTTAAATTCCCATTTATAGAGGCCAAAAGCCAAAAAAACTTGATTTAGAGTTTGGTTGCAGTTTAACCACCACTCTTCAAATCACATCAAATCAAGCCAAACTAAATTAAATTAAATTAATCATTTTTATTGTCCCTGGGGAAAGTTGTCTTCACATATTAATGGTCTCATTAGAGTACATTTTAAAGTTTTTCCCCTAACATTAGTTATCATTAAAAAGCCCCAAACGCCCTCTGTAGAAACCAAAATAAGTTGATTCAGTCGATGCAGTGGTTGGAGATAGTTAGGTTTAAAAACGACTTTTACAGCCAGCAAACTGGCATCGCTGGTAGTCAGGAGAGAGTTAGTTCTCTTTGGCATGAATCCTATATTGTTGTAATATTACATTTTTAAGTCACATTTGTTTGTTGTTAGATGAGCATAAAAAAGGAAAAAATCAGTCCCGACTGATTAATTTAAACCTCTAAACTTCCAGCCGCTGTCGGTGAACGTCTCCTCCATGGCCGTAGCAGAAAACATGGCCGACTTGATCGACGGTTACTGTCGACTGGAAGGAGGCGCCGACAAATCCGTGATTACCAGACCCCCCAAAGGTAAAGGAGAAATCAAGAACAAACATTTCTCTTGCAATTATATACATATTTTTAAAGTTTCTGCATTTTTGATACAAAATGAGCTTTAAGTTTTTTTAAATGTGTTTCTGTACAGGAAGAGACGGCAGACAGAAGCTTCCTGACATCCCAGTGCAGTGAGTCACCATGGAAAGTCATGCCGATAAACTGTCACCACTCTTTCCATCTGAACAAACTTTTTGGAATATTTTGATTTGTCTACTAAAATGATTTTTCTCTTTTCCAGAAATGCCAGAGAAGTTTGTTCCAGTCGAGGAAAATGTGATTCTTTAGTCATTATTTCTACTCAGCAAAAAATTGAATGCACTTTGTTGTTATTTTAGTAAAAATTCCTTTATTCCAGGTTCTGATATTTATGCAGAGATTCCAGAAAGTATCGCAGTCTGCGTGGGTGAGTTCTCCTTCAAAATAAAAGTCTTAGAAAACCAAATTATTTGTAATTTCTATAAAATATTTGGCACCTGCAGGGAAAATAACAAACAAAAAAGTTTTTTATTACGTTTTTTTTTTTTAAAATTAGGTTCAAAATAAAAAAAAACGTAATTTAAAATTAAGAATATCATTAAAGATTTGTAATATTTTTCCTTTTTAGACAAACTGAGAATCTCCAGAGACGACGTTGTGTTGGGTGGGATCCTCGGTGAGGGCTTCTTTGGAGAAGTTCACGAGGGAGTTTATACAAGCCAGGTGAGTTCACCTGGTATCAAACTGTCACAAGATAAATACTTCCATTACCTACAATCGTGCCATGCTTTAAGGTCAGAAGCTGTTTACTTCAAAATAAAATAAACGAAAGCTTTTCTCAAGCAAAATCCTCAATAAAATGCTGAAGCATTAAATAAAAGAAGAAGTCATGTTGTAACATGTTCAATAGCTAAAGATGACTACGCAAAACCAAATTGCCAAACTGCCAAAAATGCTGAAGCAACTTGATGAGAAAAGCTTATCCCCTGTTTTTATGTATTCATGTAGACATTGTTAATTACTGATACTCGAGAGGAACAAACAAAAAATGAACTTTCATTTACTTAATGCAGAGCGGGGAGAAGACCCGCGTGGCGATCAAAACCTGTAAGGAATGCTCGGCAGAAGTGAAAGAGAAGTTTCTCAGTGAAGCTGGTGAGTACGTGACTGCTGCAGTCATCACTTCCTGTGGAGGCGGAGTCCTGATCTCGTCTCACTCAGTTTTACTACAGACAGCACTCCTTTGGAGCTTTAAGTGAAACTCTGCTTATCTATAAACAGTGGGTCTGTTTTTAGACAGAGGAACTTTGACGTTATAGTTGCTTCACTATAAAACAGAAGCTTGTGTGATACCAGAATATTAAAAGGATAGCCAGACCACAGCTGCTGTGAACTTCCTGTTTCCTGTGTGTTTGTTTTTGATGTGGCATATAATAAAACAGGACAGAGGAAAGCAGGAGTTTTGTTTCGTACACCTGTGAGTCCAGCGGCCCAAAACTACATTTTTAAAACTTTAAAACAATAATTTTTTAACATAATTATGAGCTAGATATATAGCGATACCTGTGATAATACTAGTGTGAATGCTGTAAGCTGAATTTGGCTGCTGAAGATGCTAGTGCTGAAGGCTAATAATGCTGATGTTGATAGCTGGAATCACTGAAGCTAATTATCAGCTAAAAAAAAACAAAAAAAAAAAAAAAAAAAAAACTTAGGTTAGCCAAAACAGCTAGCACGTAGCTGAAAAATAGCTTAACTTCAAAATAGCCTAAAAAAACTGAAAAAAGCCTAAATTAGCCAAAACAGCTAGCATGTAGCCAATAATAATAATATTAGCTAAACTCCAAACTAGCCGAAAAAATGAAAAAAAGCGTAATTTAACAAAAACAGCTGACATGTAACTGAAATATTAGCTAAACTCCAAAATAGCCTAAAAAACAAACAAAAAAAAACCAATTTAGCAAAAACAGCTAGCATTTAGCTGAAATATTAGCTAAACTCCAAAATAGCCTAAAAAAAGCGTAAAGTACTCAAAACAGCTAGCATGTAACTGAAAAAATAGCTAAACTTCCTTCAAAATTCTTCAAAAAAAGTCTAAATAAGCCTAAATAAACCTTCAGTAAAATTAGCTCAAACGTTAGCATGCTTTTAAAAATATTCCTAAACATTAAATTAGCCTAAAAACCTTAGTAGATAACAAATTAGCCAAAAACGTTAGCATGTTGCTAAAATATTAGCTGCATTCTAAATTAGCCTAAGAAACCTTCAGTAAATACCACTTTTGCTAAAACGTTAGCATGTTTCTTATTAGCTAAACTCTAAATTAGCTTAAAAAACCTTAGTAGATAACAAATTAGCCAAAAACGTTAGCATGTTGCTAAAATATGAAGTAATCTTCTTTTTTTTATTACTATAAAAGATGAAAACATAGTCCAAGAATATATTAAAGGTTTGTTGATAATCTACCAAAATGTTTGAAATCTGAATATCTTAGCATATTTTGCTTGATATTTCAAAAACTCAAAGTTTCTGAAAACCAAAAATACAAGCAGTAAAGTCATGAACGTTCTGATAACAATAAGCATCCAAAACCAAAAGACTGACATTAACATGTTAGGTTAAAAAAATAGTAAAATACATGCGCAATGAGATTGCAAATGAAACAAACTTGATAATGAAACAAGACTCCACAGAAAATAAAATTAAAAAACTGTTTAAATACTGTTAACAATTTTTTTTACCAGTTTTCTTTTGTAAATTAACTTATTTATAAATCTTGCAACCTTTACATTTTAATGAACTATAATTTATTTAACCATTTAAGATGATTTTTAACAATAATGCCTGTTTACGTATTGCTTTTGATTAATTGTTTTAATCTGAAAGTTAATTTTTAGACTCGGCTACGTCTCCCACTCTCTAAAAGGTTTAGATGTCCTCATCATACTTGGTTGGATTTGGAATGTTTCCAAGCTCTGTCTTTAAGGTTAACCTGAATAACCCTACCATGATGCATATGGTTACAGGTTCCTCAGTTTGATTTCTAGGTTTGTCACAAGTCAAACGAATGACGTTTTTTCTCTCGGTTTAACATCCTGAGTCTTGGAGTTTGTACTTCTGTCTCGATATCTGTGTATATTTGTTAGAAGTACTCGATCACACTCCTGTAGTGGTTGATCTCTCATGTTGGTCATACCTGGACTTGTTTCTGAGATGATTTTGTGGTTGCACTTTCAGTGGCTAGATGGTACCCTTTCTTTAGCTCTTTTTTTCATTTTGTCAACATATTGTCAGTGAGAAGTTTCTGCGTTTTCATCAAATGCTGCTCCAAAACTGTATGACTAGGGAAGGAGTTTGGTTTGCAGAGCCAGCAGTGAGTCATACCTGTTCTCGGTGCATGCTGGACTCCGGCAGAGCATCCCTCTATCACCAGTTCTGTGTAGTCTTTAAGGACAGAATTTCTAGACTGAGCCAGGGCCGGACGGGGTCACGTTTGGGGACCACTTTGCAGATGATGTTGTCCTGTTGCCTTCATCAACCCCAAACCATCACATCCAATGAGTGTTGGGAGGAAGGTCAACACTCAAGTCTGAGGGTATAAGGAAGATAGTCTGTCCTTTCTGGGAAGGTGTAGTGCTCCTGTCCCCGGGTGGGGTCATTTCCTCAAGGGACACAGGGTTGGGGCATGATATTGACAAGGGGATTGGAGTGGTGTCGATTGAAGAAGGAGCTGAGCCAGAAAGCAATACTCACCTATGTTCTGAGCTCAGAAAGAACAAGTCCTTCATACAAGCAGCTGAAATGAGCTTCCTTTGTAGGGTGGCTGGATGCTCCCATAGAGACAGGGTGAGAAGTTTGGTCACCCGGAGAGATGATGGCTAATTCCTATTAGAAAAGATACATCACCTGTGATGATGCTTTTTGCTTAAAGTAGTCACTGAAGATGCTGAAGCTCTTTGGTGAAAATGGTGACAGAATTTATTTTAATTGCTGAAGGGATTTGCTGAAAAATGCAAAAACGATTTGCAAAACGTTAAATTTGCCAAAAGGCTGGAAATTTTGTTAAAGAACTATGAAAGAGCGCTGAAGTTGATCTGAATTTCTGAAAAGTTCTTAGTAAAATTGCTTAAAAACCCCTTACACATGCCAATTTTGTAAAATATTTAGTGTGTTGCTTAAACATTAGCTAAGCTCCAAATTAGCCAAAAAAAAGGCTAGCTCGTTGCTTAAATTCAAGCTAAACTCACAAACACCCTAAATTTCCTCATTAAATTAAATTAGTCAAAAACATTAACCTGTTGCAAAAATAGAAGCAAAACTCTAAATTAGCCTTAAAAAAACTCATTAGATAACAAATTAGCCAAAAATGTCAGCATGTTGCTCAAATATTAGCTAAACTTTAAATAACCCCACGAAACCTTACATGAAAAAATAGCTAAAAAAAAGCTAGCTCTTTGCTTAAATTCAAGCTGAACTCCAAATAGCCTAAAAATCCTCAGTAAACTAAATTAGTCAAACACGTTAGCATGTTGCTAAAATAGAAGCTAAACTCTAAATTAGCCACAAAAAAAACCATTGGATAAAAAATTAGCCAACAAACGTTAGCGTGTTGTTCAAATATTAGCTAAAATCAAAATTAGCCCCCAAAAACCGCAGTAGATGCCAAATTAGCTAAAAAAAAAAGCTAGCTAATTGCTTAAATTCAAGCTAAACTCTAAAATAGCCTAAAATTCCTCAGTAAACTAAATTAGTCCAAAACGTTAGCGTGCTGATAAAATAGAAGCTAAACTCTAAATTAGCTTAAAAAACCCTCAGTAGTTAACTATTTAGCCAAAAACGTTAGCATGTAGCTAAAATATTAGCTAAACTCAAAATTAGCCCCCAAAAAACCTTAGTAAATGCCAAATTAGCCTAAAAAAGCTTGCTCTTTGCTTGAATTCAAGCTAAACTCAAAAATAGACTAAAAATCCTCAGTAAACTAAATTAGTCCAAAACGTTAGCATGTTGCTAAAATAGAAGCTAATCTCTAAATGAGTCTAAAAAAAACCTCAGTAGTTAACAACTTAGCCAAAAATGTTAGCATGTTGCTCAAATACTGTAGCCTCTTTGATAAATGACAATCAATTTGCCTCCAAGCTATCAAAAACATTGTAATTTAGACTTTAGCATTGTCAGAGTGGAGGGTTTCCTAACAGGATTTAGAAGATGTTTCCATGTTTTGACTCAACTCCAGTATGAGAGCTCTCATTCGTCTGACAAGACTGAGTTTTATCGTATTGCAGCATCGTAGAAATTAGCATTGGTGCTGATCCAAGCTGCGTTGTTGGTTCTGGTTGTAGGTCTGATGAAAAACTTGGACCATCCTCACATTGTCCGTCTCATCGGAGTCATTGAGGTGGATCCGGTCTGGATCGTCATGGAGCTCTATGAACATGGAGAGGTTGGCGTTTCTAAGTTTTATGCAGAAAAGTTCAAATGTCTGCATTTTGCATGAATGAACTACAATAGATCTGTGTTTAATGCTTTGGAGTGTTGTTTTGTGTCTCCCAAAGCTGGGAAACTATCTTATGGAGCAGCAGTATATGTTGACCGCAGTGACGTTAACCCTGTACTCGCTGCAAATCTGCAAGGCTTTGGCCTACCTAGAGGGACTCAACATGGTGCACAGGTAACACTCGCTGGTTTGGACTGAAGGCTGAGGAGTACTCTTACTCCAGTCAGCTTTAATGACATTTCTATTTCTGTTTTGGTTCCTCCTTTCATCTGAAACTTCTGCTTTTCTGTTCTCCAGAGACATCGCGGTCAGAAATGTTTTGGTGGCTTCATCGGAATGTGTCAAACTTGGCGACTTTGGCCTGTCTCGATATGTTGACGAGCAAGAGTACTACAAAGGTAAAGATGGTAAAGTCTGTTTCTGATGTCGGTGGTGCAGGAGGGGAACTCAGGCGGTCTTTGTTTTTGTCCGAGTTCAGCCTCAGTCACCCGGTTACCAATTAAATGGATGGCACCGGAATCGATCAACTTCAGACGCTTCACCACAGCCAGCGATGTGTGGATGTTTGGTGAGTAATGACACACATGATCATTTTGTCTATCTGCGTGTCGGTCTATAAATAGCTAAAGGAACTATCTTTGACAGTGTTGCATGGAGTTGCTTAAAATAGCAAACGTGTCGCATCTAGACGCACACCTGCTGCTGTTTAGACGACTCTAATGTGTGAATTGATGAAGCAATTTCTCAGCTGCTAAGTTCTGCATTGCGGTAACCGTGTTGTTGTTGGTGTTGTCGTAGGCGTGTGCGTCTGGGAGATTTTCTCTCTGGCCCAGCAGCCCTTCTTCTGGCTGGAGAACAGTCAGGTGATTGACCAGCTGGAGTCGGGAGTTCGCCTTCCTAAACCGCAGCAGTGCCCCCCGCCCGTCTACGCTCTGCTCACCCGCTGCTGGGCCTATGAGCCGCCCCGCCGACCCACCTTCAGACAACTTGTCTGCTCCCTCAGGTGTGTGTGGTAGACACAAGGAAAGTGTTGAAGTTCTTTCTGGTGTGCACACTAGGGCTGGGTTCATAAACCGATCTAAATCGATCTAAACTGAATATATTCTGGAATAATATTCCTGCCTTTTTATTATTCATAATTATGTTGAAAAGTTACAGTTTTAAAGTTTTAAAAATTGGTATTTTGCTAGCTTTTTTGGACTATTTTGTCATTTACTAAGACTTTTTTAGGCTATTTTGAAGTTTGGCTAATATTTACACACTAGCTAGTTTAGCTAATTTAGGCTTTTTCAGTTTTTTAGGCTATTTTTAAGTTAGCTATTTTTCAGCTACATGCTAGCTGAGTTGGCTAATTAAGCCTTTTTTTTAGTCGGCTGTTTTTGAGTTTAACTAATGTTTCAGCTATATGCTAGCTGTTTTAGCTAATTTATCCTTGTATTAGTTTTTTAGGCTATTTAGGAGTTAAGTTGATATTTCTGCTACATGCTAGCCGTTTAGGCTAATTTAGGCTTTTTAAAAAGTTTTTAAGGCTGTTTTGGACTCAGGCTAATATTTATATGCTAGCTGTTTGGGCTAATTTAGGCTTTTTTCAGTTTTTTAGGCTATTTCGAAGTTTAGCTAGTTTTTTAGCTACATGCTAGCTGTTTTGGCCAATCTAAGTTTAAGTTCATAGTAATGTTAAAATGTTTGTTTTAAAATGTAGTTTATTTTCCTAAGCTTAATAGATCAATAATCTATCCATTAAAGTAGAAATTGATCTAATGCATAATGTTAAAGTCTGTTAGCTTGATGCTGACATTTAATGGGATTTCCCATAGGGCGGCTAATGCTAACGCTCGGTGAACATAAACATACATTGCTGACTAAATGAACATCTTTATATGAATTTTCCAAAACTCTTTTAAGGAAATATTTTCAAAACAACCATTTGTTTGTTGCTTTCTTCTTCTTCTGGAATAAGGTGTAATGCTATAGCTCCATCGCCACCTAGTGGCCAAACTGAAACGTCCTCCAGGAGAAGCAGAACAATTGTTGGAGTTTATCCATTTGAGAATCCATGTAACACTGTATGATATTATTTCACTAATACATTTTACAGTATGTGAACTGTATAAATATATTTAAAACATATATAGATCATTAAGGTATTTCTAACAAAAACATCAGAATCTATTCTAGAAATGATTGGTGATACCCACCCTAGTACAGACTGATGTATGGTTGTGTCTGACAGTGACATCCAAAGGATGGAGTCTGAGCAGCAGAACCATGGAGGCAGAGCCAAAGCCACCACATCCATGTTTGACCATAATCAAGCAGATCCTCCACCCAAGGTTTGAGTCTCGATCCAGATGTTTCATCTTCCTAATCCAGATGGAAGCAGTTTTAGGTGGTTTTGGTGAAGCTGCAGTACCAAAAGCTATTAAAAAAAGAGAAATGGATGCAGTTCATCTTATGGTCACTAGATTACAGCACCTGCATGTTTGAACCTCATCATTAAATGTTTGCAGAGGACAGACTTGTGAGACTAAACGAGTCTTAGCCAGGCCAACGGTAAACGTTGAAGAGAGTAGAGGTGTTAGCTGCTCAGAACTGAGTCTTTTCCTCAGTTTAATGTCGCTGAGGAAAAGACTGAAGCCTGAGATGTGAGATGACACATTAGAAAAAACATGAAGTAAACACTAAGACTACTTAGGGGCCCGGTAAAAAAAGGTGAAGCAATAAAAACAAATTCTAGTTCCTAACCAGAACTTGTTTTTATAAAAATAAAAAAAGTAAAAAATGTTTTTTAAAAAAACAGTTACTATCTGGTGCACACCAGATAGTAACTGTTTTTTTTTTCTTTCTAAAAATTGAATAAAAAAATGTTCTGGTTACTATCTGGTGCTTATACGTCACTAGCCAGATTTTTTTTATTATTAATATTTTAATATTTGTAAAAACAAAATGTTTTCCTTTAATTTTTTTCCTTAAAGTTTCCTTTAAGCCTTTTGTACCTTGGGACACGCACAATCAATATTTTTCAAACCCTGTGTTTCCAAATGTTTCCCAGTGTTTGGTCGAGCAGGCGGTCAAAGGCTTAAGGAGAATGTGCAGCAGATAGTTTTCCTGCAGCAGCAGAACGTTTGTCTCCATGTCCTCACATGATCTGATCTCTGTCTGTGTCTCACCAGCCGTCCAGAATACAAGGCCACACCCTCCCTCGGATCAACCACCCAAAGGTGTCATCACACATGCACCCACACTCGCACACGTTTACCAGAAACCTCTAAAAAGCTGACGGCGCTTCAACCAAACGAATGTTTTAAAAGAGAGACGAATTTGATGAGTCACCTCCAGCTCGGTTACCATGTAGATGAACTCTCCAACTTCACAAAAGGGTCACCACTTTGCCTTAAACTGTGTGTGTGATCAGGTCCCTGAGGCTCAGGCGGCCCCCCCGTGGGACAGCAGGAGAGTGGAGGACACGCTACAGCGGCAAAAGCAGCAGATGCTGATGGACAAGCTGTGGCTGGAGCAGGAGGAGAAGCTGCTGGTTCCACATGTAAAAACACTCTCACACCTTTCTGTCCACCAGCAGCAGCTCCAGATGCTGTGAAACAGAACGCTCTGACTGACTTCCTGTTACAAGGTCCTGTCCAGAACTTAACCACGAGGTGTTTTTTTAACAAAGTGCTCCAACTTTGCAAAAACAAGTAACATTTTAGAAAATAAAACGTATATTTTGACTATTGAAGTTGATCAACTTTAATTAGTATTTAAAATAAACATTAAGAGAAATGAAAGGATTGAGTGATCACAATAAAATGTTATCAGAGGATTTCTGAAAAAGAACTGGATCTGAGGATCTGTTAGTCACACTCTCACAGTCCATGTGCCATTGATAATGATCAATATTTGACTGGTCGGTCGGTCAGTTGGTTGATTGATTGATTAATTGGTTGGTTGATTGATTGGTTGGTTGATGAATTGATTGGTTGGTTGGTTGATGGATTGATTGATTGGTTGATTGATTGGTTGGTTGGTTGATGGATTGATTGGTTGATTGATTGGTTGGTTGATGGATTGATTGGTTTGTTATTTGGTTGGTTGGTTGATTGATTGATTGATTGATTGGTTGGTTGATGGATTGATTGGTTGGTTGATTGGTTGGTTGATTGGTTGGTTGATTGATTGGTTGGTTGATGGATTGATTGGTTGATTGATTGGTTTGTTGATTGGTTGGTTGATTGGTTGGTTGATTGATTGGTTGGTTGATGGATTGATTGGTTGGTTGATTGGTTGGTTGATTGGTTGGTTGATTGGTTGGTTGATTGATTGA
>NW_023416878.1:624201-668070 GCF_002922805.2 Oryzias melastigma | reverse complement strand
TGGATTGATTGGTTGGTTGGTTGGTTGATTCGTTGATTGATTCGTTGGTTGGTTGATGGATTGATTGGTTGATTAATTGGTTGGTTGGTTGGTTAGTTGTGGATGATTGGTTGGTTGGTTGATTAGTAAAAAAAAAAGACAGATTTTCAAACTCATTGCAGAAATAATGATTATGATTAGACAAAAAACATACTAAAAAACAAACAAAACCAAAGACTCGGTTAGAACACATTTTGTTAATTAAATATCGTAATTATTAACTGAAGTCAAGAAGAGTTTGATTGATTGATTGACAAGGGGCAGGAAGAATCAAACTTATTTAATCCCACTCCTACAGGATTAAACAAGGAGCCAAAGTAACAAACTGTTCCTGTCCAGACGATGAACACAAACATCGTCACTCTGATCCCCAACACTCATCCTCTAACATAGAAATGAGACATGAAGTCAGAAAGATTAACAAAAACACAAAACGTGGTGTTTGTTTGGGCTAACGTCAGTATATTAGAAAGAGACATTTCTTCACCCCGATGACACTTCTGAACGTATTTTATTACGACACAACACTCACAAACCTCACAGTCTTATGTCCTGCATCACCTGAAGCAGAAATAAACTCTTTAAACCTGAGGGATTGTGCTGCGTTCAAGTGCAGTGGGAACGTTAACAACTTAAAGACCCACTATGATGACAATCTTGTTTCTGAACAGTTTTGTGTGCTGCTAAAGTTAGGATGTTTGGGGCTGTAAGCTGACGGGAGAGCTTGTAAACAGAACTAAAAACAGCATAATGGTAATCAGAAGACCACCGGGAACGCTTTGGAAATCAGACGATGGTCAGACTGAAGGGACGGATCAAACCTGATTTAGTGGAGTTTGAGGTGTCATGACCCGTCACATCTTTGGTCAAGATGATCAGATCTGAAGAGCGGAACCTTCAATGATCCCAAACAAACAAGAGTCCTCGGGTCATGTCATGTCTCAACATGTCTGTTGTTTTGTGCAGGAATCTGTGGTGGGATTAGATTCTCAGACTAAGGTAAGATTTAATCTCCCTGTTACAGACAACTAGCAATAATCTGTCAAAATTAATGTCTGAATTTAAGATAATAAAAACAAAGGATTGTTAGTTTTCCTGATCACCACTGAACTAACAGTTTGTTTTTCCTCCCTCCAGACGTCTAAGACCAACACAGAAAACGGTGAGTTCACTGTCTGGTGTGAGAGCTCATCTTATCTTTGGAGCAAACCAAACCAGAGTCTCTTGAACTGGAAGGTGAACTCTGGTACGGTTCACTGCAGTGTGAACGCAGACAGAATATTTTTACATTTTCAAAGGAAGAATAACAACTGGAGATGTGGTCTGATTCTCACTGGTGAGGAGCAGTTTGTTACCCTAAATCAGGTCCAATAGGTAGCACTCATGTGTCACGCCCCAGTAAAGGGGATCGTAAAAGGAGGTCATTGACAGGAAAGAAGAAAACATGTAAACATCAACGCAACATGCAATGAAAATGAAAAGCCACACAAAGAAGTCCAATAAAAATGTGATAATTTGCAAATCCTTTAATAATAAAATGAAGAAATCTGACCACTAAACATAGTATAATTCAAGCATTAAATATATCATGGACGAGCCCCCAATTTATGTTAAGACCCAGTATAGGGGATTTTAAAAGGACATGATGTAGAGCATGGGTCAGAGTCGAGGCCCGGGGGCCGGATCTGGCCCTCCAGATCATTTTATTTTATTGTTATTAATGACCTGATATTATCTTATTTTTAACTTGTATAATTTTGACCAAAAATAATTTTATGGAGAGTAAAATATTGAAAGTTATTTAAGATTTAAGTTGATTTATTCTGGAATAATATTCCTGCTTTTTTATTATTCATATTTATGTTAAAAAAATGTCATTCAGCTAGTTTTTTGGGCTATTTTGGCATTTATTAAGATTTTTAGGCTGTTTTGGAGTTTAGCTAATATTTCAGCTACATGCTAGCTGTTTTGGCTCATTGAGGTATTTAAAGTTTTTTAGGCTATTTTGGAGTTTAGCATGGAGGCCCTGCGACAGACTAGCGACCTGTTGGGCTCCAGCGCCCCCGCGACCCCAAAAGGGACAAAGCAGACAAGAAGATGAATGAATAATATTTCAGCAACATTCTGGCTGTTTTGGATAATTAAGGCTTTTCTTTTTAAGTTTTAAGGCTGTTTTGGAGTTAGGCTGATATTTACACACTAGCTGTTTCGTCTAATTTAGGGGTTTTTTTCAGTTTTTTAGGATATTTTGTCATTTAGCTATTTTTTCAGCTACATGCTAGCTGTTTTGGCTAACCTACGTTTTTTGTTTGTTTGTTTTTTAGGCTAATTTCGCATTTAGCTAATATTTTAGCTGCTATCAGCTTCAGTGTTTTTAGCTATCAATTTCAGCATCCTCAACTGCCAAATTCAGCTTCCAGCATTCACACTAGCATTATCACAGGTAATACTATATATCTAGTTCATAATCATGTTAAAAAGTTGCAGTTTTAAAGTTCTAAAATGTAGTTTTAGAGTGTTCCATAAATGTTTATCCTGTTCGACCTCAGGTGTGTTTTGGATTTTGGCCCCTGTGTGATTGAGTTTGACACTCCTGATCTAAAGAAACTGTTCAGGAAAGATCATCTTTATTGATTTCATCTGGTCTTCAGTCCATTCTGAGGTTTGTTTGGAGGCTGAAATGTTTAGGAGTATTTATGGAGACAAACCTATAGAAATAAAGACAAGGGAGTGGTGAAAGCTGATCAGATGGATGAATCTAAAGTGGAAACTGAAAGAAAAGGTGATTTAAAACGTCTGAAGTTCCTAAATGATGTCATTGTGTCCAGGTCCTCCCGTCAAACCCCCCATGCCCCCCGCCGTCTCTCAGGTAAAACCCAAACCACAACGAACCTTCATCACAACGGTAAACCGCTGAACCGCCTTCTGTTTCCCGCCGCTGCAGCCCCGGCCCACGGCTGAGCTGGACCGCTCTGGCGACCGCGTCTACAGCGGCACCATGGAGATGGTGAAGCAGGTGGTGCAGCTGAAGAACGACGTGAAGACGCTGCCCGCCTCCCAGTATCCCAACGCCGTCAAGGTGGCGCCCTCTCTCTGCACGCTTTCCAAACTTTCTGAGGTTCTGCTTCATGTTTTCTCCTGCCTGCGCCTGCAGACGGTGGGCATCTGTCTGCGCAGTCTGATTCAAAGTGTGGACGAGGTGCTGCCCTCACTGCACAGCTCCGTCGCCACAGAGGTGAGAAGCATGTCACTCCTGTCACAGTATGTGTGACTTTAAACACATTCTCATTCAGTTTTTCACATTCATTTTATCGATTTACTTCATTACATACAAAAAATCTAATAAATATGTTCAAAAAATAAGTAAAACATCTCAATAAAAGGGATCATTTGAGGATTTATCAAATAAATTGCAGGCAACAATCCATTTAATTTCATTTGTTGTTTGAAAAATGAATACAAGTATTATAAATTTATCTGTACAAAAAATAATGTTTTAAAATGACAAAACCCAAAAACTACAAATTTCTTTACTTTACTATCATTTGTCATTTTTATTGTGTGTTTTCATCTGTTGGGACATATAGAACAATTAGTGAAAAAGTTGAGATGGAAAACCATGTTTAGTTCATATTTATTAACAGTTTAACATACTTTAGATTATTTTTATTTATATACATCTCTCCAACAAATCACTGAAGCTGCCAGACCCAGAATGTGGAAGGTTTTTTTCACATAACTCAGTGACGTGACATAAATTGACAATTTTAATTTTAATCTTCTGCTTTCAAATCGTCATGGGTATTTGGTCCCAAATTTATGGATTTTGTGTTTAACATTTTAATATTAAAATTTTAATTCCATGTTTGAGTGAAACTCATTTTAATTGAACTCTTTCTAACTGTAATTATTATTTTTATTTAAAAGTTACGATAGCATTTTAATTTGTTGTGGTGGTTTGTCAAATTAGCTCAAATAAATAAACAGCGCCCCCTCTGGAGGAATTAATTTTCATTTTTGTACAGCAACATTTTTTTCTCAATTTTCACTTTTTTTAAATTGTAATTTTTTGTTGAATTGTCAAAGACAAAATGCACTTTCATGATGCAAGGCTAAACTGCAACTTGAATTAATAATTGATTATCACTTTAAATGATGAGTTAAAAAAATACTGGAAAATAAAAATATATATTTATATGAATGTTTTACTTAAAGGTTTAGAAATGAATTTGTCTTTTAATGTTCTGTATTGATCAGTCAGGACTTCTCTGAAAAAGAGGTGAAATAAAAGTTATTAATAGTAAAATATAGTTACACAGAACTTACAGAACGATAAAAAGTAGTTTTAGATCAAATGTTATTTTAGACTCAGCAACATAAAGAAAAAAGCCTAGAAAATGTCGTGTTTTTCACCAATCCTCAAGAAATGCGATAAAATGGATTGATTACTATTTAAACTCAGCAAATGATCCACATTGTTGGTAGTTTTACCTTTTTAATAATCCAGTGAACAGCTAATATTACCTTTTTTTTTGGATTTGATGATATTATTTTATTGTTTATCTCCTTCTCATCTGTCATTGTTGCAACAAAGCTCAAAATAAAAGAATAAATCAAAGCAAAAACCAAATACTATCAAGTTAATATGAGCTGAACTGTAGAAATATCTTTGAATTCATTTATTTTATCCATTTGTCTCCAGCTTTGACAGTCCTAAAAGACTTGCTGTAATTGCATGATGATAAACACACATTTATTTGAAAGTTGATATACCTTAGGAACCATTCTAATTACATTATATATATAAAGATTGAGAGCAGAAAGCGGTGCAGTTTGGCAGAAGTGACTGAATGAGCTGGTTGGTCCGCTCTCAGATCGAGGGCACCAAGAAGCTGCTGAACAAGGACCTGAGCGAGCTGATCGGGAAGATGCGCCTGGCCCAGCAGAACGCCGTCACGTCGCTGAAGGAGGAGTGTCTGCGGCAGATGCTGGCCGCGGCCCACACGCTGGCGCTGGACTCCAAGAACCTGCTGGACGCCGTGGACCAGGCTCGAGTTCGGGCCAATCTGGCCAAACCCAAACCGGACGAGGAGGACGAGGAGGACGAGGACTGAGGAGGACGCTCTACCAACAGATCTGTATCAGCTGCTGGAAGACGGAGGACAAACATGGAACGCAACGTGGAAACCACGTGTCAGAGTCAAGGCCCGGGGGCCGGATCCGGCCCTCCGAGTGGTTCTATCCGGCCCTCCAGATCATTTTAGTTTTATTAATGACCCGATGTTATCTTGTGTTTATTTTTAACGTGTGTAATTTTGACAAAATATATTTTTATGGAGAGTAAAATATTGAAAGTTATTTAAGGTTTAAGTTGATTTATTCTGGAATAATATTCCTGCCTGGTTTTATTCATGATTGTGTTAAAAAGTTACAGTTTTAAAGTTTTAAAAATTGACATTCTGCTAGATTTATGGACTATTTTAGCATTTACTAAGATTTTTAAGGCAGTTTTGGAGTTTAGCTAATATTTCAGCTACATGCTAGCTGTTTTGGCTAATTCAGGCTTTTCTTTTTAAGTTTTTTAGGCTATTTTGAAGTTTAGCTAATATTTCAGCAGTAAGCTAGCTGTTTTGATTAATTTAGGCTTTTCCAGTTTTTAGGCTATTTTGGAGTTAAGCTAATATTTCAGCTACATGCTAGCTGTTTTGGCTAATTTAGACTTTTTTTGTTTTTACTTCTTTTGAACTATTATAGCGTTTTGCTAATATTTCAGCTACATGCTAGCTGTTTTGGCTAATTTAGGCTTTTTTTGTTTTTACTTCTTTTGAACTATTATAGAGTTAAGCTAATATTTCAGCTACATGCTAGCTGTTGAGTTTGACAGCCCTGAGCTAAAGGATTCTTTTTATCACTTGTTGGAATGACTTTAAAAAATTGAACTTTTATTGCACTCTGGAGGCAATATTTCTATATTTTAGAAGATCTGAAAGAAAACAAACAGAGAAACTTTGGTCTTCTTGAGCCACGTGTCAAAACTCTTATTTAAGAAGCGTCTCCGCTGGCCAAAAGCTGCTTAGAGATAAGCCACAACCTCTGTAAGGAAATGTGAGAAACCAACGTTCAGCTGTTTCATTTCAGCTGTCTTTTGAATAAAAAAAATCAGAGTAAAGTTGTCAAATAAAGCAATTATCAAAATAAAACAGTCAGTAGAAGAGGACAAAGGGAGGTTAAAAGGGAAAAAACCCAGTCCACTGAAATCAAATGAGAATAAATTGGATTTTAGGAAGGAATTCTGCTCCTATTTCACTATTTGGCCATTTTTGTTGTCTATATTTAAAATTTGGTGAGTTTTAACTCAAAGTTTTGTAATGTGTGGCCTAAGCTCCTGTCAGTCTGAACTCAGGTGATCAAACTGGGCAAAACAAATGCTATTAGCCAATGGTGTTCACACTGGACCAACAGGGAGGCAAGGCAAGGCAAGTTTATTTGTAGCACATTTCATGTCCAGAGACAATTCAAAGTGCTTTACATAAAACATTAAAAGAAACAATCAAAAGAAATAGTAAAAATGTCATTCATCATCATTCAAATCATTAAAATAAAATTAAAAGAAAGTAAAAAGATTTTAATTTAAAACAAGCATAGATAAAAAGTGCGGACGTAAACTTTTGAATACATATTAATCAAATGCAACTGAGAACAGGTGAGTCTTTAACCTGGATTTAAATACACTGAGTGTTTCAGCAGATCTAATGTTTTCTGGAAGTCTATTCCAGATCTGTGGTGCATAGAAGCTGAATGCAGCTTCTCCATGTTTAGTTCTGACTCTAGGAACTGATAAAAGACCAGTTCCAGATGACCGGAGAGGTCTGGCTGGTACATACTGGGTCAGGAGGTCAGTCATGTATTTTGGTGCTAAACCATTCAAAGCTTTATAAACCAGTAACAGAACTTTAAAGTCTATCCTCTGACAGACAGGTAACCAGTGTAAAGACCTCAGAACTGGACTGATGTGGTCTACTTTCTTGGTCCTTGTGAGAACCCGAGCAGCAGAGTTCTGAATAAGCTGCAGTTTCCTGATGGATTTTTTTGGTAGTCCTGTAAAAACACTGTTACAGTAATCAAGTCGACTAAAGATGAAAGCATGCACTAGTTTCTCCAGGTCCTGCTTAGACATCAGATCTTTAATCCTTGAGATATTTTTGAGATGATAATAGGCTGATTTAGTGACTGCCTTAATGTGTTTATCAAAATTTAGGTCTGTGTCTATCACTACACCCAAGTTTCTGGCCTGGTTGGTAGTTTTTAGTTGAATAGATTGAAGCTCTGTAGTGACGTCTAACCTTTTTTCTTCAGCCCCAAAGACAATAACCTCAGTTTTGTTTTTGTTTAATTAAAGTAAGTTGTGACACATCCAGTCATTAATGTCCTCAATGCATTTACCAAGAGCCTGTACAGGGCCTCGGTCTCCTGGTGTCAGTCTAATATATATCTGTGTGTCATCTGCATAGCTATGGTAACTAATGTTGTTGTTCTTTATAACCTGGGCCAGTGGGAGCATGTAGATGTTAAACAGAAGTGGTCCCAGGATGGAGCCTTGGGGCACTCCACATGTAATTTCTATTGGCTCAGAGGTGAAGTTACCAATTGACACAAAAAGAGGGGCTTCTTCTTCTTCTTCTTTTCTTGTTCTACTATCTACTGGCACGTGCCCTCCGCCTACAGATGGAAAAGTCTTGGTAAGTCTGTTCAGGTTCCTTCTTTCACACCTCTATGATCACTTTTCAAACGGTTGGTACTTTCATGAATTAAAAGGAGCCTTCCTTATATCACCATCAAATTTGAGTCCCTGATTGGTCAAAGTGGTTTAAATGTCAATTTGCAGTCAAAGGATGCACGTTTAGTACATAGAGTCTGCAAACGCTCTTTTAAACTTGTGTAGCGATGTGTTAGCGGTTAATGTGAGCGTAACGCACGTTTAAATAGACTTTTCATTGGAAGTGGTCACTTTAAAGTCCCCATGACCATTTTTTCATTTAAATAAATAATAAAACCTTCCCAGTAGTGTTTTCATGATGATTATGACGTTTTTAATCATTATCCTACAACTTAAATGCCTTAAAAAGCCATTTTTCATGTTGATCTGAAGCCTCTGTTTCCAAACTCTCCTCTGAGGGGGTGTGGCTTTTGGAGCTCCGCCCCTGACCCACCCTGTCAAAATGCTCTTTCATTGATTTACAAACTGCAGTCATAGTTAGACGAAGGATCCAGGACAGTTCACTGAAAGCTGCTTGTTCGACGATGAAGGTAATTAAGATTTTCTTCCTGATCTTTTCTTCCCAGATAAAGTTGCTATCCTAAAACACTCCTCAGGTCCCAGGCCGAACAGGATGAATATTTCGCCTATTGAACACTCTATAACAAAATTTTGAAAAATTTTAAACTGTAACTTTTAACATAATTATGAACTAGATATACAGTATTACCTAAAATAATGCTAGTGTGAATGCTGTAAGCTGAATTTGGCTGCTGAAGATGTTAGTGCTGATAGCTGAAGATGCTGAAATTGATAGCTAAAGGCGCTGAAGCTAATAGCTGAAAACGCTAAAGGTGATAGCCAGCTAAAATAGCTGAATGCCAAATTAGCCTAAAAAACGTTAAAAGAAATCTTAGGTTAGCCAAAAAAGCTAGCATGTAGCAGAAAAAAATAGTTAAAATTCAAAATAGCCTTAAAAAATACAAAAAGCCTGAATTAGCCAAAACAGCTAGCCTGTATCTGAAATATTAGCTAAAGTCCAATAGACTAAAACTGAAAAAAGCCGAAATTAGACAAAACAGCTAGCGTGTAGGTAAATATTAGCTAAACACAAAAACAGCCTCAAAAACTATAAAAAGCCTAAATTAACGAAAACAGCTAGCATGTAGCTAAATATTTGCTAGACTCCAAAATCCATCCATCCATCCATCTTCCTGACCGCTTCTTCCCTTCCGGGGTCGCGGGGGTCCCGGAGCCTATCCCGGCTACTGAAGGGCGAAGGTGGGGTACACCCTGGACAGGTCTCCAGTCTGTCTCAAGGCCTCAATCACACCCATTCACTCTCACATTCACACCTAGGGGCAATTTAGAGTCACCAATGAACCTATGAAGCATGTTTTTGGACGGTGGGAGGAAGCCGGAGTCCCCGGTGAAAACCCACGCATGCACGGGGAGAACATGCAAACTCCACACAGAAAGGTCCCAGCCGGGAGTCGAACCGGGGCCTTCTCGCTGTGAGGCAAGAGCGCTAACCACTGCGCCACCGTGCAGCCGACTCCAAAATCGCCTAAAAAATTTTTTTTAAATACCAAAATAGTGCAAAAAGCTAGCAGAATACCACATTTTAAAACTGTAACTTTTTAACATAATCATGAATAATAAAACTCAGGAATATTTCTCCACAATAAATCAACTTAAACCTTAAATAACTTTCAATATTTTAACTTTCCATAAAAATACATTTTGTTCAAATTATTCAAGCTAGAAATAAGCACAGGTTAACATCGGGTCATTAATAACAATAAAATAAAATGATCTGGAGGGCCGGATCCGGCCCCCGGGCCTTGACTTTGACACATGTGAATGAAATGATTACAGTGGACTAATACTCAGTAAGAGCTTTTGTTGGATCATCAGCTGAACGGACTTCTGGTTCCTTTCTGAAAAAAATCACTTAATGGAAGTTTGTAAATTTGTGTCACTAAATGGCATCACGAGCAGAGAACCTCTGAGTATTTTTAAAAAAGTTAAATAAATATGAGTTAAGTAGAATTGTCATTTAGTTTGAAGCATTCCACAAAGTCCTGGAGAATTTCGCTGATGGTGAGTTCCACTGCTGTGGGCGGGGCTAACAGGTGCTTTTTTTTTTAGTTTTCCTCTACGCCAGGGGTCAGCTGACCATCTGCGGCCCGCGGGATGATGATTTGCGGCCCCCGTCTTCATATGAAAGATTACTGTTCGTATTACTGTATCTGCTGTGTGGTCGTGGTTATTATTTTATTTATTTATTAATGACTGATTTTCTAATTATTTTTTAAAATGAATTGATTAATTAAATTCATTATTTCGTGTTAAAAACAAAGATATTTGAGAACATTGAATGTCTCATCAGTGATTTTCTTGTGGGAATCCTGATGCAGCCCAGCCTCACCCAAACTCCGCCTCCAGCGCCCCCGGCTGAATTGAGTTTGAGACCCCTGTTCTACACATTCCAACGTGTCGTTGTCGAGATAATGACAGCCTTGTGGCGAAGGCGTGCTCAAACGGGTTTAGTGAACCGGAGAGCGGCGCCTCCTCAGCCTGCAGACGAAGCATTCCTTTTAAGGTTCTGGATTTCTGCCAAACAGTTTATTTACGCTTACATGCGTAAAGAAAACAGACGAAGCATCTTTTTATACGTCGGCCATGTTAATATTTGTTTACAAAAGACTGCTTTTGCACAGACGGGTGAGGGAACGGAGAACCTCAACTGTTGGGGTCACAGAGGGCGTAGACCCGTCGCTCCGGGACAGAGGGGGCGGAGCCTCTGGGGTGCAGTTCTCTGACCTGCATTGGCCCTTACACAAGCCAACATAAATGTTTTTTAGAGTTACTTTCTTGTTAAATGTTTCATTTATTCATCATGATCAGCTGCTTTTAAGGGAAACGATTTTATTGGTTGGTTTTTAAGAAGTTTTAGATTTAATTTGATACCATTGTTTGGTTTGTGTGATTTAAGTTTAATTCTATTTGATGTTATTGTGACTACCTCGGCTTGATGCTGACTATTTTCTACCTTATATTTTGAATTCTAAGTTTCTGCTTCTCCAAAAACCACATTGACGATCTGGTTGTGTAGACTTTCTGATTTGTGTGGTAAAAGTTTATTTAAATGTAAGTTAGCTCACCTGTGTTCATTTTCGATTTGATATAAAGACTTTCAAACTATTTTTTTTGGATCTTTCGTTGTGTCTGTGCAGCTTAAAAACATTTGGTTGTTTTTTTTTTTTACTTGTCTCACAGAAACTCCCACAGGTGGAGTTTAACACCTGTACTAAAGCGCAGTTGTGTTCGTCACGCCTCTGTGCAGAACAAAACCTCAACACCTCCAAAACCACAGGTAAGAAGCTCACATTTTGTATCATTTAGTTCTGAATTTTACAAATATAAACCTTTTTTTCTTGCAATTGAAACACTTTTAATGTTTTAAATATACATTTTTTGGGGGGAAAATGTAAGTTTTTTTCACAAAATAATTGCTTAAAGTCAGTTTTTTGCCTCAAGCATTTTGAACTCAACTTGAAGTCAAATTCCGTTGGCGACATGCTTATTCATTCTTAGGAAACGGGAGGGGTTCCTGTCCGCTGGGTTTAAAAACTTTAAATACAACTGAAAAAGCAGCTTCATTTTTCTGAAATAGTGAGAAATGACCTGAACCTTTAACCAGACTTCATGTTTAGCGAGGAAGCAGAATGAAGAAGAAGCTGCTCATCGACGTGGACACCGGGGTCGATGATGCTCAGTCCATCATGCTCGCCCTCGCCTCCCCCGACGTGGAGGTTTTGGGGATCACCTGTTGCCACGGCAACACCAAGCTGGAGAACGTCCTCAAGAACACCCTGCGCGTCCTGAAAGTCTGCGGCCGACTTTGGCGTGCTGCCACGTGCTCATTTCTGTATCATAGATCACCAGGAAAAAATGCCATAGAACTGTTCTTTGGCCGTCCAAAACTCAGGGTTTTTTGCAGGTTTTAAAATTAAGTTTAAGTTTAATTAATTTATATAGCGCCTTCAAATGATGCTGTACAAGAACAGTAAAAACAACAATTAAATATTAAAAAAATATAGCAAAAAAATAGCAAGTTGAAAAGATTTTGAGTTTAGCTAATTTTTAGCATTCTTGGCTAATCTGTTATCTACTGAAGTTTTTTGGGGATCATTTAGAATTTAGCTTCTATTTTAGAAACAGGTTAACTTTTTTGACTAATTTGGTTTACTGAGGAATTTTAGGCTATTTAGGAGTTCACCTAGTAATTGAGCAACAAGCTAACTTTTTGTTTGGCTAATTTGGCATCTATTGAAATTTTTATGCTAATTTGGAGTTTAGCTAATATTTTAGAAATATGCTAACTTTTTTGACTTATTTTGCTATCTACTGGAGTTTTTAGGCAAAATTTAAAGTTTACTTTCTATTTTAGCAACAGGCTAACATTTTTGACTAATTTAGTTTACTGGGGAATTTTATGCTAATTTGGGGTTTAGCTAATAATTTAGCAACATGCTGATGTTTTCCGCTAATAAGTTGTCTACTGAAGTTTTCAGGCTAATTTAGATTTTAGCTTTTATTTTAGCAACATGCTAACATTTTTGGTTGATTTAATTTGGAGTTCAGCTAATAGTTAATCAACAAGCTAGCTTTTTTGCTACTTTGGCCTCTACTAAAGGTAAACAGTAAAAACGTTAAAATAAATCCCATTTTGAGAAAGGCTGGCTTGTTTTTATATTTTTGCTTTTGTTTGTGCCAAAAAAATAGACAAAATTCATGAATAAAAAAACCAAAAAGATAGTCCTGAATGCAAATCCAAATTTCTTACG
Organism: Oryzias melastigma; assembly: GCF_002922805.2. Lineage (NCBI taxonomy): Eukaryota > Metazoa > Chordata > Actinopteri > Beloniformes > Adrianichthyidae > Oryzias > Oryzias melastigma. The sequence goes on along the minus strand of NW_023416878.1, from coordinate 655,422 downwards.
GGCTAAAGTAAGACTATGCGGCTCCGTCTAGGTTTAGATCAGTAGAAAAAAGGTAACCGACCCCTGCTCTAGAACAAACTTCTGTGTCCAAAATACTGTTCTAGCGTGGTAACAGATGTGCGTCAAAAACAAACGTCAAAAACCCAATTTTTCAATGAGCTAGAACAAATATGCACATTCAAAAACATCGATAACGCCATCTACCACATTTAAAAACGTGCGTCAGAAACGTAATTTTTTTTTATGAGCTACGACAAATGTTCAAAAATGTCAAAAACGCCATCTAGCACGTTCAAAAACAAACGTCAAAAGCGCAATTTTTCAATGAGCTAGAATAAATATACTCATTCAAAAACGTCAAAAACGTTGCCTAACGTGTTCAAAAACGTCGCTTAGCATGTTCAAGAACGTACGTCAGAAACGTACATGCTAACATTTAGCCTGTTCAGAGATGTACATCAAAAACTCTGTTCTAGCACGTCAAAAAACGTGCATCAAAAACGCAATACTTCAGTGTGCTAGAACAAATATACACACTCAAAAACATCAAAAACGCCATCTAGCACGCACAAAAACGTGTGTCAAAAATTCAGTTTTTCATTGAGCTACGACAAATGTTCAAAAACGTCTAAAATGCAGTTTAGCACATTCAAAAACAAACGTCAAAAACGCAATTTTTCAATGTGCTAGAATAAATATTCAAAAATATCTAAAAGCGTGTTCAAAAACGGCATTTTTCAAAGGGTGAGAACGATTACGCACATTTAAAAACGCAGAAAACATAGATGTAGCATGTTCAAAAACATTTTAATGCACGTTTGACCGCACTTCCAACGACGTTACAGACGTATGTCTTTGAACATGCTAGCACTTATCATTATGCCTGTTTTACGATGAAACAAAGTGGCATAAATTACTGCGATTTATCTACCACGCCCAAAAAGAAGCTGCTAAAACAGTTTTCTTTTACGATGTATTTTACCTTTCGCTTGTCAGATTGTACGGGCTCAGCTTCTCCGTCTTGTAGATCCCCGTCTTCAGAGGCTGTGCGAAGCCCCTGCTGGCCAAAAAGATAAATGCGGTCGATTACCACGGCGCCGACGGGCTGGGGGAGGTCCCGGATCCAGACGCTCCAGGCCTGGAGCTGCTGCAGAAGAAGAAAGCTGTGAAAGCCATGATCAAAATCGCAAAAGAGAATTCCGGAGAGGTAGACGAACATGATTTAAGCAAATGAGCAGACTTTATTTTAAAATCATTTGAGCTAGTAATCTGGAGGTGTCGTGTCGCTGCAGGTGACCCTGGTGGCCACGGCGCCCCTCACCAACCTGGCGGTGGCTGTGGAGCTGGAGCCTTCGTTCCCCAAGCACCTGAAGGCCCTCTACATCATGGGAGGAAACACGGAGTGTGAGTCCTCCTCCTCCTCCTCCTCCTCCTCCTCCTCCTCGTCCTCCTCCTCCTCCTCCTCCTCCTCTCGGTTTACGCTCCTCCATGTTGACGGCTTGTGTCCACAGCCAGAGGCAACACCACCGTGTGTGGAGAGTTCAACTTCGTCGCCGACCCCGAGGCGGCCCACATCGTGCTGGACCGCTTCACCTGCCCCATCTACATCGCCTGCTGGGAGTTCTGCTGCCTGCGCAGCCTTCCGTGGGTGAGGACTTCAGCGTTGACTACGATGCGATAAACTTGAAAAAGTTCTTCTAACTTCAACTTGTTCTTCAGTCGTTTGTGGACGAGTGGTTCTCCATCGACACCAAAAAGGCCAAGTTTTTAAAGGAGATTTCTGCGCTGTCCATGAAGGTAAATTAGTATCTTCATCTCATCGTTATTCCATGAGAACCTTTTATATTTTTCCAGATCTGCATGCGCCCAATACGCAGTCATAACAGGAGAAACCATCAGAATGATGAATCTCTTTTGGATGCTCAAAGAAAATATTTCAAAATCCACTGATCACACCAGAACACGTGTCATGGATATCCAAATGACGTTTTGAAACTATTATGGGATGGCCACAGGATCTACGGCTTGGCGGCCATTTTAAAATTTGACAATTTTTCCCATTTTCGCACAACATGGGGGAAAAAAACTTTTGTTCGAGTGATCTTCACGAAATTTAACACGCGCGCTACCAGGTTAAGTCTGCAACCACATCCGAAGTTTTGTTGACCTTTGACCTCGTAAGAGGCCGCTCACACAGTTTTGACCAAAATGTTGTGAAGATTGAACACATGAATCCCTGTGTCAAGCTGGACAAAATGATCTGACAAACGATATGAACACATTAGGAATGTGGGCGTGGTTAACAAAAAACCTCTGTTGCTAAGGAAGTCCAAACATGTACTTTTCTTGATTCTTCCAAAAATGATATAGGCCTGTCCGTCACCTCCAGGGGACCAAAAAACAAAATGGTTGCTATGGAGATAAAACTAATAGAAAAGCCACCATATTGAAATATGGTCATGTGTAGTGAGGCGCCTGTGGGTCAGTCAGTGCTGCTAACTTTATTTTTAGTAGTTTTTGGAAGGATTCCTTTGTTCACACACACATTTTATATTTTTATTTTTAAAACACTCATTGATCAAAAAATGTACATTTTATTATTATTTTTTATTTTAAGATCCAAAGATTTCTAGAGTATTGTTTTGTCAAGGTATTTTCTTCATATTCTTTGTGACCAACTACCTGGTGTTCTGTGCCTACAGAAAGCTCGATCCCCCGAGTATGAAAAGGAGATCACCGCGGGAAAAGGGTTCAACCCCTGCGACCTGTTCGCCATGGCTGCCGCGGTGGACGACACCTTCATCACGGAGAGCGAGGAGGTAAGCGTCCGCCCTCCTCACAGGTCTTTGCAGTGGACCGCCGCTCACAGAGCGTCTCCGTCAGGTCGCCGTGACGGTGGAGCTGACAGGAGCCCACACCCGAGGGATGATGGTGCTGGACTACATGGAGCATCTGGGGAAGACAGACAAGGCCGTCATCATCAAAAACGTGGACTCGGAGAAGCTGAAGAACATGCTGATGGACGCTCTGAAGTAGGGCCGTGTGAGGAAGACAATAAATGACAGATGTCTTCTCTGTTTCTGAGTGACTTCATTTGGTCTTGACCTCAACGTGAACATCTGCTAACATCTTCTACATTTGAGGGTTTTATCAGATAAATCCACTCCTGAAGAACAATCATATTGTTTAAAAAAAAATAATAATAATGTTAATCTTATTTGCTAAAATCACGGAGCATTAAACAACATTTTGCACATTTTCAACATAATTATGCTAAAAAGTCAGTTTTAAAGTTTTTTTAAAAATGGGATTCTGCTAGATTTTTGGACTATTTTGGCATTAACAGTGTTTGTTTAGGCTGTTTTGGAGTTTAGCTAATATTTCAGCGACATGCTAGCAGTTTTGTCTAATTAAAGCCTTTATTTATTTTTTTCTATACTGTTTTGGAGTTTGGCTAACGTTTACTAGCTAACTCTTTTGGCCAATTTAGTCTTTTTAAGTTGTCTAGACTAGTTTGGAGCTTAGGAAATATTTGAGCTACATAATAGCTACTTTGGCTAATTTAGGCTCTTTTTTTTTTGTTTTTTAGGGTAATTTGGAGTTTAGTTATATATTTCAGCGACATGCCAGCTGTTTGGCTAATTTCGGCTTTTCTTTTCAAGTTCTTTAGGCTGTTATGGAGTTAGGCTAATATTTGCACGGTAGATGTTTTGGCTAGGCCTTTTTTCTACAATATTTTGAAATGTAGCTATTTTTTCACATGCTTTTGTCTAATTTAGGCTTTTATTTTCAAGTTTTTTTCAGCTCTCTTTGGGGTTAGGCTAATATTTACATACTAGCTGTTTTGGCTAATTTAGGATTTTTTGGGGGGTTGTAGTTTGGCTAATATATTTACATGCTAGCTGTTTTAGCTAATTTAGTTTTTTTAAGACTATTTTGAAGTGCCTCAGTTGGAGGAGTTTAAATATCTCTGGGTCTTGTTCACGAGTGGGAAGATCACAGCGTGAGATCGACAGGCGGATTGGAGCGGCGTCCACCGTCCAGAGCTCGGAGAGGAGCCAGTTGAGCTGTATCTGGTCCGGATGCCTCCTGGACGCCTCCCTGTAGAGGTGTTCCGGGCATGTCCCACTGGGTGGAGGACCCGGGGAAGACCCAGGACACGCTGGAGAAGCTGACCTGGGAACGCCTCGGGGTCCCCCAGAGGAGCTGGAGGAAGTGGCCGGGGAGAGGAAAGTCTGGGCATCTCTGCTTAGACTGCTGCCCCCGCGACCCGGTCCCTGATAAGCAGAAGAAGATGGATGGATGGATGGATTTTGAGGTTTAGCTATTTTTTCATTTACATGCTAGCTGTTTTGGCTAACCTACCTTTTTTTCTTCAGCTTCAGCATTTTTAACTATCAATTTCAGCAGCCAAATTCAGCTCACAGCATTCACTCTAGCATAATAAGAGGTAATCCTACATATCTAGTTTATAATAATGTTAAAAAGTTTTAAAGTTTTAAAAATGTACTTTAAAATGTCCAATAAATGTTTATCCTGTTGGACCAGCGACCTAAGGTGTGTTTTGGATTTTGGCCTGTGCGATAAAGTTTGACACCTCTGATGCAGAGACAGGAAGCAGAGCTGGAGGTAGCAGAGATGAAGATGCTGAGGATGTCTTTGGGAGGGATCAGGATGGATCAGGAATGGATCCATCAGAGGAACAGATAGATGTTCTGGAGAGAAATCCAGATGGTCTGTCTGGATCAAGAGGAGGAACAGTGGGGATGTTGGTAAAAGGATGCTGAGGTTGGAACTACCAGGAGGTTCAAGTATATAGAGAAGCAGCAGAGCCGGTTAGGTTGATGTTTTAGTACAAATTGTATTTTTCATGTTACAAGAAACACATTTGGCATGGATGTAGCTTAAGATCCCCTCTTTCAGGAAAGCACATTGGCGTCCATTTGTAAAGATGGCCTCCAAAATTGTTTTTCACCTATTTTCACCAGTCTCAACAAGATGGGCACAGAATGCAGTCTTTAAATTTAAGGGGTACCTACACAACACTACCTTAGATTTTCTTGTGGCTAAGGGACATCCGTGCCAGATTTGGTGCTGGAACCACAAACGGCACTTGAACAACCGCCTCCACTAAAGGAGGAGGGTGCAGGTGTGAAGGTGCAAAGGAGGCGCCCTCTGAAGGTAGCAACCCAAAGACACAGGAGACATTTGGGTGTGTATTTATTTTCAAATAATTTGTTTTGAACAAGGGCTGCACGGTGGCGCAGTGGTTAGCGCTCTCGCCTCACAGCGAGAAGGCCCTGGTTCGAATCCCGGCTGGGACCTTTCTGTGTGGAGTTTGCATGTTCTCCCCGTGCATGCGTGGGTTTTCACCGGGGACTCCGGCTTCCTCCCACCGTCCAAAAACATGCTTCATAGGTGAATTGGTGACTCTAAATTGCCCCTAGGTGTGAATGTGAGAGTGAATGGGTGTGTGATTGAGGCCCTGTGACAGACTGGCGACCTGTCCAGGGTGTACCCCGCCTTCGCCCTTCAGTGGCCGGGATAGGCTCCGGCACCCCCGCGACCCCGAAAGGGACAGAGCGGTCAAGAAAGTGGATGGATGGATGTTTTGAACAACATTATTTGAAGTAATTCTACTCCTATTTAAGTGCAATTAGTTATAAGCTGTAGACCAATATCTGCAGAACAAAATGTATAAAAATGCAGAATTTTAAAGCCATAAACGGACATTCAAATGATATAGGTAGCAGTTTAAATAAATAAAAAATAGAGTATTTTAATAAGGAAATAAAATGTACTGTTTCTATTAAGAATATTTGGAAAAATAAGTGGATAAACCAGATGCTGAGCTGATGACCTGAACCTCCAGAGGAGCCCTGTGAGCCTAATTAGGAAAAAATACAAAATTGATCAAAGGAAAATAAATCTAAAATGAGCTATCAAAACCCCCAAAAGGAGAAAAAAATAACATGAATTTAAAAAGTAATACATTGAAATTGAAATGCCCCCAAATTACTATTCCCCCACCTCCGTGTTCTGCTGTAAGAATTGTTTTTGGAAGAAAAACATATAATGTTCAAAGTATTTAAAAAAAATACACATTAGTCAAATGATAAAGTTTATTTTCTGGTACTTTTATATCATTTAAGTTAGTTTTAATTTCAGTAAAATTAGGAACATTTACTTTTGCACATCAAACCCTTTTAGTTGCTGAAAGTAAACTTGTCCTATCACCATGCGAGTCCTTCTAACTTTATTTAAAATGTTTAATCCGCACAAACTGGAAGCATTTATACAATATAACTTTACTGCAGCAGAACAACTTTTGGGCTTCAATTCGCTGCTCAGTTGAAAGAATCTTAAAAATGTCTGAATTGCTGCTGCAGACACGTCAAAGTGAGACGGTTAAAGTAAATAACAGCTTTTATTGAAAGTGCGTTGGAATGTAGACCTAAAGAAAAGGAACAGAAACTGCAGTCTGTCTCTGCCTTCATTCACTTCAACAGGCAGGATTGGAGATTCTCCTTCCAGTCTTCATCGGGAAAACTCTCAGATTTACATTCCGCCCAACCCGACTATCTCATGCTGAAAGAACATAAAAGCCGTCCGTCCCTTTGTTTCTGCAGCGAGACCCACCAACACTAAAGAGTCCGTGGAGCGGCGGCTCCCAACAGAAGGTGACAAAAGGTCGGCCTGATCAGTCAGTCAGTCAGTGGGCTCCCCAGAGCCACCAGAATCCCATCAGACCGACAGCAGCAAATGGAGTCCCAGACGGAGGCCGAGGACAGCCCTTCTACTGGACTCGGTACTTGTAGAACCAGCAGAGACCTCGCGTGAAGTTCCAGCCCAGAGAGATGGACAGGATGTAGATGAGGCCCAGCAAAGCGAAGGGGTACAGCAGCACCACCGTGTTGGACAGGAAGGGGAGCGCTACCAAAATAAAAGACAGAAATGTTACCGTGACGTCAAAAGCAGAGTAAATGGACAGATTGTGGAGTCCAACAGTCCTAGTTTCATGTTCAGGATGAAAAACACATTTAACCCTCTAACACCGAGCGTGTCGCCACAACACATTTGGACGAGCGCTCTTTGGATTACGGTAATTCCTGAACCGTTTTGTCTATTTGAACTATTCCAACAGTTTCTGAAACCTGAGTAGTGCTGCCACGATTAGTCTACCAATCGACGACTAATCAACTATTGAAATAGTCAACAGCTAATTTAATAGTCGATTAGTCGCTACTTTATATTATATAGAGTCAGAGTGTAGTAAAGCTGAAAGTTATAATGACATTCTTCTAGCTTTTTGGACTATTTTGGCATTTATTAAGGTTTTTTAGGCTAATTTGGAGTTTAGCTAATATTTCAGCTACATGCTAGCTATTTTGGGTAATTTAGGATTTTTTCCGTTCTTATTTTTGGCTATTTTGCAAGATTGGCTAACATTTCAGCTGGATGCTAGCTGTTTTGGCAAACTTAGGCTTTTTAAAAAGTTTTTTAGGTTAATTTGGCATCTAACTAATATTTCAGCAGGCTATCAAGGCCAGCGTTTTCAGCTATCAGCTACAGCGTTTTCAGCTATTCAATTTTATTTATATAGCCCAAAATCACAAAGAGATTTGCCTCATTGGGCTTCAAAATATAAACAATTGTTAAAGCTAAACAGACAACAAAAACTGGTTATCCCTGCCCTTAGACCCTCCCTCCCATCAGCTGCAGCGTTTTCAGCTATCAGCTGCAGCGTTTTCAGCTATCAGCTGCAGCGTTTTCAGCGGCCGTGGTGCAGTTGTAGAGCGGTCGACTCCTGATCAGAAGTGAGCAGGTTCGACTCCGCCTTGCCCGCCCATGTGTCGAAGTGTCCTTGGGCAAGACACCCAACCCCGAATTGCCTCTGGTGGAAGGTTGGCGCCAGTGTTCGGCAGCGGAGCCACCACCAGTGTGTGAATGTGTGTGTGAATGGGTGAATGGGTCTGTGACTGTGAAGCGCTTTGGGACCTCGAAGGAGGGTAGAAAGTGCTATACAAGTATACGCCATTTACCATTTACCATTTATCAGCTGCAGCGTTTTCAGCTATCAGCTACAGCGTTTTCATCTATCAGTTACAGCGTTTTCATCTATCAGCTACAGCGTTTTCATCTATCAGTTACAGCGTTTTCAGCTATCAGCTTCAGCGTTTTCAGCTCTCGGCTACAGCGTTGTCAGCTTCAGCGATTTCAGCTGTCAGCTTCAGGGTTTTCAGCTATCAGTTACAGCATTTTTAGTTATCAGAAGTAGCAACTTCGGTGACTAATGCTTCCAGCATTTACACTATATATCTAGTTATTAGTTAGTTTAAAGTGGAAGACAGATGCTGAACCTGATGATGGAGACCCTCATCCACTGAGGTTCAACCTCAGACACATCCCAGGTGTCCAACCATCTCTAAATACAGGAAACCATCAGCAGGTGAAATCTTTTCTTAGGTGTTACTTCTCATAAAAGTAGTTTTAGCTGAAAAAAGAACTAAAAACAAGAACCTAGATATGATGTTTGCATTTTAACCTCAAAGATGCACTCAGATGGAAAAGGTTTTTACATTGTTCATGTGGCCTGATGTAGCTGATGACAGAGAATGCATCTAAAGAAAATTAGGAGTAAAATAACATTTCAGTGTTTCTTTATTCAAATTGTTTTGAATCAAGAGCTGAGAACAAATATTGTTTGAATATTTGTGACATCGAAAATACGCTCAAGCTCAGAGCAACTATGAGGGGACAACCCGGTCGCAGTAAAATGCGTACATATTCCACGACTTTGCACTCTGAAATACCGTGTATAATATACGCCAAACACGCTTTTTGCGTGCATATGATACGCAATGGTAGAGAATAGGTTGCGCCGGCGTACAATATACACGCTTTTTAGGTTTCGTTTTGATCACGTGGTCAGAAATCCTCCGGCTCTTTTCTAAATGACGTCGTTCCTGGTTAAGGTTAGGATTACGGTTATGGTTAGGGTTAGAAAAGCAAATTGTTCGTTTGTGGGGCTGTCTGTGATGCTCACACCTCCACCAGGGGACGTGTCAAACGTGGAAAACAGACTTTGACACGTTTAGGACCGCACGTATTATATGCACGCAAAAAACGGTTTTGGAGTATATTATACACGGTATTTCCCAAATCGTGGCATATGTACGCATTTTACTGAGACTGGGCTCGAGGGGAAGAGGGGCGGACTTACTCTGTGTCAACAATCCCAGCTTTAGAGGTGAATTTCTAATGAACTTCTGCTGCTCTACTAAAACTACCTCCTATAAAAACAGCACTTTTTTAAATTTTTGGCTAAAAACAGCATCACTGACAACATTAAAGTGGGGCTTTGAGATACTTCAATCATGGTTTAAAAAAATATACACAACTTTTGCTGTTTTGTGGCTTCGAGGAAACACTGAACTTTCAGGCTAAATTTTTTAATTTTTAAAGAGAATGCACCTTTTAGCCCCGCCCACATCACCTGTCAGCAATTTGCTGCAAGATATTGCGAGTTGTTTTACTTCAAGCTAAACTGAGGTTCTATTTTACCACACTTGACTCAAGTTGATGTGTTATTTCTTTACATGTATTTTCCTTCAAAATGACAGTGGTTTCTAACCTTTTATTGACTCGTTGACCTTTATTGTAGCATCGTGTGTACTAGAGACGTGCGTCACATGCTATCATACAACATATACCAATGAAAAAAGAACGATTTGTTCCCTGATCTGTGCTATAAATGCAATTTCTGTAGGATTCAAATAATTTCAATCGCAGAGGAGTATAGACTATGTTAAGAAATGAAAGTAAAGCCAACGTTTGCATGCGTTTCTCTCGTTTTAGAATGTCTGTAGCATTCACCGCGGTGTCACAAACATCACTGCACCACACAGGTAAAAACACTGATCATATTTTACAGAATTTGATAAATTAAGTAAAAAAAAATCAGTTTAAAAACGCGTGTGCATCAGTTTAGTGTAAAAGACTCACCATTGTATCCCAAGAAGGTGATGTAAAGATAATAACCAATGGCAATCAGCCACAAAGTGTTCCCAACAAAATACCCCAAGAACCAGTCTGAGTTTATCACCACCAGATCTGAAAAACAAGAAGCAACAAGCTGCATCAGCTTCTGGTGGCTTAGGCGTTCCACAATCCAAACCTGAGCAAGACGGCCGCTCACGGTTGATGAAGAAGAGCTGCAGGAAGTGCAGAATAACGAGAAGCGGGTAGAAAGCGTTAAGGTGAACGTCAAACGCGTAACCCCACTCCACGTCGAAGCTTCTGCTGGGATGCTTCAATAAGTATTTGTTGCTGATCAACCTGTAAAAAAAAGAGAAAACAAGCTTAAAAATACCATAAAACATTTTTATGCATACATAATCTTTAAAGCAGGCCTAACTCACCACATAAGTGTTGATATTAGAAGGCCAACTCCTATGCAGTCCACACAGACCACCCACAGCAGAAGTTTGAAGGTCTCCACCACCCCCATGTCCAGAACAAGACCAAAGCCTATCGTTGAGACTGCGGAACAACATCCAGAAAGGGTTCGAACATTCTGTCACACCTTCAGTCAGTTATTTACAGAGAGTTCCGATTTACCGCAGAGCCAGATGCTGAGCAGGACCAAAAAGGCGGGATCGTCTCTGGCCCACTGGTCCTTGGTCTGTTTCCTGTAGTGGAAGTTGCGGTAGACTCTCTGAGGCGACGTAAACAAGTACAGCATCTGCCATAGGGCAAACTCAAAGTCCATCTGTCTGAAATGAAGCAGGCGCCGGAGGTACTTGTAGCGTTTGGCGCCCGCCGTGTGGCGTGCAGCGTCCCTGGAGCCGGGAGTGCCGTTGCTGTTGGGTGTGGTGGTCGGCAACATGCTGCTTAAAAAAACATTTGAAATAGAAACATTATTTTAGCCTCATATGAGTTGTTTTAAGGTTATTTATTACATAAACAACTGAAATACACCTGAGATTACATCTTTGAAACTGTTCAAATAAACCAAAAAATAAAGACTATTGAACAGGTTTTACATGAAAATTAGGACAGTTATTCTTTAAAATATATTTAAATATATCAATTAAAAATATATACATTTTATTTAAAGAGTAAAAAAGCTAAAAAGAGCAACAATTTACCTTTAAAATATCTTAATTTAAGATTACTTCTAAGCTAACTGTCCATGTTAGCTTATCAAAAATGCTAAAAACCTAACTAGTTTTAATATTTAGATGATTCAGACCTAAAAATAATAAAAGTACACATTGAAAACTTATGTTACATGCATTGTAAACATAATCCTCTCTGCAATAATAAAACATCATCAATTTAGCATTTTTCCTTTAGCTGTTTTCCTGTGTTTGCTAACAAACACTGTTAGCTTGTCGCTAACACGTCAACAATTACAGACAAACTGATAAACAGATCAATCAGTATAAATATTGCTAAGGTAGGTTCATTCATAAACATTAAAAATAATCAAATTTATCAATAATTTACCTTATTTTAATGGGAATATTTCCCACATGTAAAACCAAATCCCGTCCCTGTAGATGTTTGGAAACGCTTCCTGAACTATCGCGAAAATGCACACGTAGGTACTTCCGGTGTGCGCGTGGTGCATCATGGGAGATGTAGGCAAAAGATAAAGTCAGTAGCGGGAGGAAAAAAACATTCTAAATTGTTTTGATATATATATATATATATATATATATATATATATATATATATATATATATATATATATATATATATATATATATATATATATATAAATATTATGTCCAATATATATTTTTTTCATTTTATTTTATTAAGCTACGTTATTTAAAAGAAATAATTTCATACCTTTTACACAAAAAAATTACTGTAAAGTCAAGCGTATAATGACTTTACATGAATAAACAGATATACATTTTTTTAAATAGTCATAAAAATAATTTAATCATTTTAAACGTTTAGTTTTATTGTGAAAACTCCCGGTTACCAGTTCACCCTTTCAAATTAAAACGCAACCACGTGACTTCCGCTACTACCAAAGCAGATTTGCTGGTTGCTTTAAGTAACATCACCGCTGTTCTGGTCAAGAAGGCCAAATAGCTGAAGGTAGGAGTTGACAGTATCACTTACATTTGTGCGTAAATTTAAATATTCTTCGCGTTTGCAACACAAATAAGAACACAGCAAGCTGTTTGAGCAAACGACTTTAATTAGCTGCTAGCTACATGCGCCGGCCGTGTCCTTGAATAGGACTGTTAGCTAACAGGGTTAGCATGGAAGCTGGAGTGATCATTAATGCCTTTTTGACTATCGACAGCTCTGCTATTTATTATTCTATGTGCCCGTATAATCCTGTATTATAAATAGAGTTTTGTTTGCAGTAACTATTAAATCGTAATTACGTCACCAGAGCTTGTTGTTGACATATTAGCAGCTAGTTTCACACAATTTTAAGTTAACATTTTTCTTTCTAGTGTCTTTTCCTTTTGAAATTCAGTAATATTATGTGTTGTAGTTTGGATCAAAATGCTAAAATCAATGATTTTTTGTACTATCAATCCTGCTAACAAAAACAAATTAAATGGTTTTTTTTAATGCTGTTGGGTTGTTTTGTTGTTCTTTCAGTTTACAAAGTAAAAGATTTTTAAAACGCATACTTTTTCACATTTATGTTTTGAATTTTGCTTTTTTTCTTACAAAAACATTTTTTAGTTTAAAAGTTTATAGCAATTTATAAGATTTTGTCATCTTTTTTAAAGTTAAGTTAGAATACAGCCTTCATTTTTCTCATTATATTTGCTAATGAAATATTAAAACATTTTTGAGAATTAAACCACATTTTTTGTTTGCTTTTTATTTTCTTAAATTACTTTAGAATTTTTATCTTAAATAAACGTTTTCTGAGTTATTGGTTTTCATAAAATGTTCAGAATTTTACTTTTATGTTAGTTTAAAGCTAATCTTTGTAAATCATATTTTAGCAGCTTTAACAGAACTGGTTAACATTTACAAACTTGACAGCCAGACTTCAAACATTGATTTTCCTTTGTAAACAACAGAGACAATTTTCTAAAAAGTGTTTTATTTCAGCAGCCACTTTAATTTATAATACTATTTTATATTGAAACGTTTAGGATTAAAGCAACAAATCATAAATGTTTGAGGTAAAATTCAGATTTTTATCAATAATTTATCATCACACCCTTTTTTATACATTACATTTTTTTTATTTGAGTATTTGTTCTCCTAAATTTGTATTCAGTATTTAAGGAATCCCAAAGCGGTCTAGCCCGATTGTCTTGTCACAGATCATCGTTCGTTAGCTTGGCTCTGTTCAGATCCAGGAGGATCATGTTGGTTTGACTGACTGAAGTAAAGATGGAGTTTGACTGTGTTCCGTTGCAGCGTCATGTTGCGACTGCCGACTGTTGGCCGAGCTCTGACGGGAGCCACCAAGGCCAGCCTGGCTGCTCCCAGTCCTGGTAGGAACTCATCTCTTCATTTTAATGGAAATGTGGAAAGTTTTTTCACTTTGGAAGCAAGTAAAATCATCTCGTAGGAGACCATCTTTATCTGTAGTTGTATGTTTTATTTTTTTTGTAGTTTTTTATTTGTAGTTAGTAGTAACGTTTAAACATGCTGACATAAATGATCAGCGCTTTGACATAAATATCCTCCTTTCTGTTTGACTGTAAGCGTTTTGACAGGACGTTGCTGCTTTCTTTCAGTGCGGACTCCTGTGCGTGCGGCCAGCAACATGGTGGAAGTGTTTGTGGACGGGAAACCGGTGGAGGTGGAGCCTGGAACCACGGTGCTGCAGGTAACAAACGTGCTTTTCTATTTCTAGTGTTTTTACGGTTCGTTCTTACACTTTTTCATGATGATAAAAGTAACTTAACATCATTGTAGATCATGTGTCAAAGTCAAGGCCTGTGGGCCGGATCCGGCCCTCAGGGTAATTCTATCCGGCCCTCCAGATCATTTTATTTTATTGTTATTAATGACCCGATGTTATCTTGTGCTCATTTCTAACTTGTATAATTTTGACAAAATATATTTTTATGGAGAGTAAAATATTGAAAGTTATTTAAGGTTTAAGTTGATTTATTTTGGAATACTATTCCTGCCTTTTTATTATTCAGAATTATGTTAAAAAGTTACAGTTTTAATAATTGGCATTCTGCTAGCATTAGCTACATGCTAGCTGTTTTGGCTAATTAAGGCTTTTTTTGTTATGTTTTTTAGTCTAATTTGGTATTTAGCTATATTTTAGCTACGTGTTAGCTGTTAGGGCTAAGTAGGGCTTTTTTGTTTTTTTAGGCTAATTTGGCATTTAGCTAAAAATCCAGCTACAGGCTAGCTGTTTTGGCTAATTAAGGCCTTTTTTAGATATGTGTTTTGGAGTTTAGCTAAAATTTTAGCTACGTGCTAGTTGTTTTGGCTAATTTAGGCTTTTTATCTGTTTGTTTTTTTTTAGTCTAATTGGCATTTAGCTATTTTTTTAGCTGACTATCAACTTCAATACAATTCATTTTTTTACGGTTAGTTACAGTTCAAAGTTACGGGTTTAATGTTTATCCTATTCGGTCTAAGTTGCGTTTTGGATTTCTCCCCCCAGTACGATTGAATTGTACACCCCTTATTGTAGATCATGCTGGAAAGCTTTTATTTTGGAAGTCTTGAAGGGAAGCTGTTGTTTTGTCCAAACCTTTAGTGATGTCATGTGAGAACCTCATTAAATATCTGTCATTTATACATCCTATTGGTCTCTTTCAGGCTTGTGATAAGGCAGGAATCCAGATCCCACGCTTCTGCTACCACGAGCGCCTGTCGGTGGCGGGAAACTGCCGCATGTGTCTGGTGGAGATTGAAAAAGCTCCAAAGGTGTTTATCCTGGTTTGTCTTGATTGGACTCTGTCAGAATTAGAAGCTGAGTCTCCTGTGTGCTCCTGCAGCCTGTCGCCGCCTGCGCCATGCCGGTCATGAAGGGCTGGAACATCCTCACCAACTCTGAGAAGACCCGCAAAGCCAGGTGTGAGGCGCGGCGATCCGCGCGTTGTCACGGCGATCCGCGCGTTGTCACGGCGATCCGCGCGTTGTCACGGCGATCCGCACGTTGTCACGGCGATGCCCTCGTGGTTGCGCGGCTTTGAAGACTAGCTCACGCTGGATGTGTTTGTCCTCAGGGAGGGCGTGATGGAGTTCCTGCTGGCCAACCACCCGCTGGACTGCCCCATCTGCGATCAGGGAGGGGAGTGCGACCTGCAGGTGGCTGTTCCATCTCTGAGCCCCTCCCCCCCCTGAAGGAATCCTTTCTAAAGCGGGTTCTGTTCTCAGGATCAGTCCATGCAGTTCGGCTCGGACCGCAGCCGCTTCACGGAGGGCAAGCGGGCGGTGGAGGACAAAAACATCGGGCCTCTCATCAAGACCATCATGACCCGCTGCATCCAGTGCACCCGCTGCGTCCGGTGAGCCCCGCCCCCTCCACAGCGGGAGTTTGACAGACTAGGAGGATCTTTATCCCCGCCGTTTGTTTTCCCAGGTTTGCCAGTGAGATCGCCGGAGTGGAAGACTTGGGAACGACGGGAAGAGGGAACGACCTGCAGATCGGGACGTACGTGGAGAAGATGTTCATGTCGGAGCTGTCGGGGAACGTCATCGACGTGTGTCCCGTCGGCGCCCTCACCTCCAAACCGTACGCCTTCACGGCGCGGCCGTGGGAGACCAGGTCTGCCGCCTCCTTCCTGGCGTTGGCAGCTTTCCGCCGTCTCCAGGCGATCCCTGCTTCATCTGTTTCTGCCGTTCGCAGGAAAACGGAGTCGATCGACGTGCTGGACGCCGTGGGCAGCAACATCGTGGTGAGCACCAGAGGAGGGGAGGTGATGAGGGTGATGCCGCGGCTCCACGAAGACATCAACGAGGAGTGGATCTCTGATAAAACCAGGTGATGGAGGCTTTGGCATCTTCTCCTCATTCCACCTTAAGATGCTCCTAAACCTGTGAGCCTTAGAACGTCCTCTCCACTTCAGACAGATATCTTCACCTTCTGATGTCTTCTCTTGACGCTTGCAGGCGTATCGGCTGTTAGAACTGGTTCACTCTGTCTGGGTTTGAAGAAAATGAATAATTTATGAATGAAAATAAAAAAAAATCCAGGCTAAAGTCTCACCAGCCAGCCCCCAAAAACAAGAATATCTCACTGCTATTTGACATTTTTCCTGGAACTCTGTTTTTTTCAGCTTTTTCTTATTTTCTCATAAATTTTATTTAATGTGTTTGTGAATAAATGATAAAAACATTTTTCTGGGAGAATTTTGATCCAGCTGGATTTCAGGTAATCTACACAGGTGGGGGCGTGTCTGTGATGTCGGTGGGCGGGACTTTCACGGTGAACCGCAGAGTTTCCTCAATTTTTAGATGACACTGGTGCTTGTTGTGATAAATTCCTGTCGGTCCCCATCCCAAAATAGAATAACGATCAGTTTCCTCATTGTTGGATTTCTGATAGCAGACAGCTCCGTTTGGCTCCGCCCCCCATAGCAGATGCTCTGCTGCTGCATTACAGCCGTCAGATTGACATTCGTTCTCCGCCTAATCTATGAAAATAAAAGATCGCTTTTGTCCAAAAACTACAAATAAATGCCTTATTATCTCTTTGATTTAATAAAATCTCAATCACAGAATATAAAAAAGTTTATTTTAGACAGTTTTATTTGGCTGATCTCATAGATGCCTGGTGGAGCGCCTGAGCTCATTAATAAATATTAGTAATTAATTATGTTCTATATATGTTCGTCACCATTCACAGCTCTAAATATAATGTTAGTTATTTATATAACACATTAGTATGAGTTTGGCTCCAACAAAAAAAAAGAATTTCACTTTTTTACCAAGTCTATTGAAGTTTTGAGATTATTTTTCTCTCGTTTTGTTTTATTTATATGTCAATTTTAACATTAATTCAAACTATTTCATAATTATTATACTGGTGTGATTAATTTGTTTTTTTTTCCTTATACTTGAGTTTAATTAAGCTGTTTTTTTTCTGCTTATCCAGCTGTTGTTCTTACTAATAAAGTTTTATTGGAGTCGGTGCATCAGAAGGGCTGAACAGATTGGTGTTTTTCTGTAGGTTTGCGTACGACGGTCTGAAGAGGCAGCGGCTAACTCAGCCAATGGTGAAGGACGAAGCCGGTCAGCTGACCCCCACCTCCTGGGAGGACGCCCTGACCCGCGTCGCTGGAGCTGTGAGTCTGAGGCTTCAGTGGATCTGTTTGATTGGAGTTCCACACCAGGCCATCCGTACCGTACCCGAGTACACTTGCTCATGTTGCCGTGTGTGCATCAAAATCCTAACAAACTCCCAAAATTGTGTCGATTTCAGCTTCTTCTGGAATACATTTATGTCCTTAAAATCTTCATTTTTAGGTTGAAGCTGGAAGAAGGAAAAGTTTGTATGTCTCACTTATTAAGATGAACTATCTTTGCAGCTTCAGAGCGTTCAGGGAAACGAGGTCGCCGGCATCGCCGGAGGCCTGGTGGACGCCGAGGCTCTGATCGCCCTCAAAGACCTTCTCAACAGACTGGACTCGGAGAACCTGTGCACAGAGGAGCTCTTCCCCATGGCGGGGGCAGGGTAGGAAACGGGGAGGGAAATGGACGTAATGGTTTAAGAGTCGCTGCTGAAACAGTAGGGGTTCACTATTGATCACTTTCACCAAAACTCCTCCCACTTCAGAGCAGTGAAGGGTTATGGGGGTTTATCAGAGACACCTTTTGATGTGTTCTAGAGAAATAAAAGCTGTTTGGAGTCGCAGCTCCAGGTTTCAGCAGATTATGGATTAAGACAGCTCAAAACCTCAAAAGAAACCGTCTAGAATCCTGCAGGACATGAGGAAAACAATGGAGGAAGTTTGTCAGTGAGCTAACAACGTTAGCAGTGTTAGCTCACAGCCTCTGCCTTTACTGCTCTATTACTCTGGAGTCCTGCGCTGCAAGGATCAGATGGTTTCTGCTGTTCTTCTTTCTTATTGCACCTTTGAGTTCGCAGTTCTAAGCTTTCAAAGTTTCCCTGTTGCTCGCTCATTTTTCATTGTGAGAATGTAATGCATGTATCGCAGGGTCAAACCGCACAAAATGACGTGACATTTGACATGAACGTATGAGGAATGTGGGCGTCGTCGGCGTAAGATAGCTGTTGCTAAGGAAATCCAAAAATGGACTTTTGTTTGATTCTTCTAAAAATGACAGACCTGTTCAGCTGCCCCAGGAGACCAAAAAATTAAATGGTTGCTATGGAGATGAGACCTAAAGAAAAACTGCAATTTTGAAAAAAACATTTTTTTAGTTGCAAATTTGTCTTGTTGAGCTCTAACTAGGGAGGCAGTGGGGGAGGGGCGTGTAGCAGCTGCTCAATATTTTTAAATCATGTAAAAAATAACTGGGGGGGTTCAAATCCTGGTGCAGGACGCGTGACCTCACAGTGACGCAGCACCTCTTCCTCCTGGTCTCTCCTCAGCACCGACCTGCGCTCCAACTACCTTCTGAACAGCCGCATCGCCGGCGTCGAGGAATGCGACCTGCTGTTGCTGGTTGGAACCAACCCCCGCTACGAAGCTCCGCTTTTCAACGCCAGAATCCGCAAAAGGTAATCCAGAAGCTCCAGCGCTCGACCCGCATCCACCTGCCAGGCTGCAGGAGGGCGTGTCCCGCTCACCTGTTAACGAGCTCTTTAAATTGGTTCAAATTTCTTTATGAATTCATGCTGTGAGGATTCGCTTCATTTTAACAGGAGCGTACCACCTTAAAAAGTTCCTAGAAATTATGGGAAACCTGGAAATTCACAATTGAACTAATTAAGTGATATTCAGGCTGGAATGTGAACATTTTATAACATGTACCTATAAACACTGGATTCAGAGAAAGATCTGCAGAAAAAGCTCCTGTCAAATGTGCAGGGAGGTTGCTGTGGCTTCCTTTGACCACCAGAGGTCCTCGTTCTCCTCGTTCTTCCTGAATCCGGTTTTAAACAACCTGCTGAGCAGGAATTGCTCATGAAATGGTTAAGACTGCAATACCGTCCTCTGTCTGTGTCAGCTGGCTTCACAACGACCTGCGAGTCGCCATGGTGGGTCACAGCGTGGACCTGACCTACAGCTACGATCACCTGGGGGAGGAGACATCGGTCCTGACCCAGCTGGCTAACGGCACGCACCCCTTCTGCCAGGTGAGCGCACCTTCACCCACAGTACGCTCCATTCTTTCTGCTGTGACTCACGTCTGGTCCACAGGTCCTCGCCGCCGCCAAGCGTCCCGTCGTGGTCGTGGGCAGCAGCGCCTTGCAGAGGGAGGACGGCGCGGCCATCCTGAGCACCGTCTCCACCATCGCTCAGAACGCCAGGACCAGCAGCGGGGTGGAGGATGGCTGGAAGGTTCTAAACGTCCTGCACAGGTTCCACTTGGCAGCACTTTAACAGTCTGATGTGGTTGAAACACGGCCCTGTTGGTTTGACGGACGGTCCTGTGCTCAGAGTGGCCAGCCAGGTGGCCGCGTTGGATCTGGGGTACAAGGCGGGAGTGGACGCCATCAGGAAGAACCCGCCCAAAGTCCTGTTCCTGCTGGGAGCCGACGCGGGCTGCATCACCCGAGCCGACCTGCCTGAAGGAAGCCTCATCGTCTACCAAGGTGCAGATAGTCCCACAACACTGAGCCAAACAGAACATCGAGTATTGAATAGTAAATAGTAAAAGTCACCATCCCCCGTTTGACCCGCCCCCACTGGCTGAGCAGCTGTGCCCCTCACTTCCCCTTCTGCACCTGGTCATAGCAGCATGACAAATTCATTCAAATTAAATCACTTTTTTCAAAACGGCTTTACTGTTAGTTTTGTTTCCATAGCAACCATTTAATTTTTTATTCATCTGGGCGTGGCGAACAGATCTATGTCCTTTTTAGAAGAATCTGCAAAAGTAGTTTTTTAGATTTGCTTAGCAACCGAGGTTTTTTTGTTAACCACGCCCACATTCCTATTGTTTTCTCAATGTATGTTATATTGTTTTGTTCAGCTTGAGCCAATGATTTGTGTCTAACATTTTAACAATATTTTGGTAAAAAAATATGCGAGTAACAGATAAATGTCGATTTTGCAGTCTTGCAATAAAAAAAAATCACTTTTTTCAAAATTGCGGCTTTACTGTTCGTTTAATCTCCATAGCAACCATTTAATTTTTTGGTCATCTGTGTGTGATGAACAGATCTATGTCGTTCCGTAAGAGTCTGCAAAAGTAATGTTTAGGTATAAAAAGCGCGAGTAACGGAGAAATGTCACTTTTGTTGGCTTTGCTATCTTGAATTTTAAAACTACATTACCCAGAGTTCTGTGGATATTTGTTCTCCAAACTATGTTTTGGTTTATAAAAATCTCTCCTCATGCTTTTAATGTGATGGGCAAAAAGAGAAAAACACGATTAAACTTGCACCTGTGCAGGTCACCATGGCGACGTGGGCGCCCCCATGGCCGACATCATCTTGCCCGGCGCCGCGTACACGGAGAAAAGCGGCACCTATGTAAACACGGAGGGGCGGAGCCAGCACACCAAGGTGGCAGTGACGGCTCCCGGGATGGCCCGTGAGGACTGGAAGGTCATCCGAGCCGTGTCAGAGGTCAGCGGGGGTTTTCCCGGCACGGTCGGCGCCGGACTTGCAGGTTGAGTGTGAATGTAACGCCACGCGTGTCCCCCCTGCAGCTGGCTGGAGTCACTCTACCCTACGACACGCTGGATCAGGTCCGGTCCAGGCTGGCAGAGGTCTCCCCCAACCTGGTCCGTTACGACGACGTGGAGGGGGCGAACTACTTCAAACAGGCCAACGAGCTCGCTATGGTGCGTTCAAAGACATCATGAATCATCGGAAACGCCACGCTCTCTCTAATCTGCTCTCTCTAATCTGCTCTCTCTTTGCATACAGACGGTGAATCAGAACCTCATAGCAGCTCCTCTGGTGCCTCCTCAGGTCTCTGCAAAGGATTTCTACATGACAGGTAAACGTTTGTTTACGTAAACAACGAACAGACAACCTCCAAATGTTCACCTGCTGCTCTTTGTGCCTCCAGACCCCATCAGCAGAGCGTCCCAGACGATGGCCAAGTGTGTGAAGGCTCTCACGGAGGGAGCCGCCGCCGTGGACGAGCCGTCAGTCTGCTAAAACCCCTTTCTCCTCCCGTCCTTAAACGCACCATGCTCTATAATTTAAAGTTTCCATGTTACCTGTGTATACTTATAAACCGTTTTCTCCCCGCAAAACAGCTTTGTTGATTCAATATAAATAAAATCTGGTTTAAATGACTTTCATTTTGTTGGGAAACGTTTTTTTTTTTTTATATCAGGTTTTTGTCACTTTAAGTGTTAAAATGGAAAATATCAGTTTATCGCACTAAAGAAATGAAAATGTAATGTGGACTTATTGGTAGATTTTATATTAAGTGAGTTAAATATGAGCATAAAAATGCTTTAATTGAAGTTTTAGGAGATTTTTCAGTCATACGTCCAACCTGAAATACCACAGATTTGATTGTTTACAGCACACACCGTAGCATGATAAACATTTGGAAAAAAAATCGTAATTAGCCAAAACAACTAGTATGTGGCTGAAATGTTAGCTTAAACCCCAAAATAGCCTAAAAAATCTCAGTAAATGCCAAAATAGTCCAAAAATCTATCATAATGCCAAAATTTAAAACTTTAAAACTAACGTTTTAACATAATTATGAATAAAAAGTCAGGAATATTATTCCAGAATAAATCAACTTAAACTTTTAAAAACTTTTAATATTTTACCCTCCATAAAAGTATATTTTGTCAAAATTATACAAGTTAAAAATAAGCGTAAGATAACATCGGGTCATTAATAACAATAAAATAAAATGATTGGAGGGCCGGATAGAATTACCCTGAGGGCCGGATCCGGCCCCTGGGCCTTGAGTTTGACACATGTGGTTTACAGGGTTAAACTGAATGAGTTCAAGTTTTCTTAAAGACATTAATTGAAATAACATATTTGGGCTACAATGTTAATATTTAAGAAAACTGAACCTGTTTTAAATGAAAAACGTTTCATGCAGATTTTAGTGCGATAAATACTGAATAAATATCTAAAGCAGCAGCCAGAGATGAGTTCTTAAGTAAATATTATGACGGTTTATTGATTTTTGAAGGGCTTTATTGATTATTCTGTGATGAAAAATTGTTTACTGTGAAAGAAAAAAGGAAAAATATAAATAAACGTTACATTTTTAATCATATTTGTTGTCTTTAAACTTCAATCTCATCAAATTTAAACAGTTTTTTTAATAAAACGAATCAATATTTAATTGTTGATCATATTGACTGGATTCAATAACTAAATTAACGAGAGCACAAGTTCACGGCTGATGACCCAGGAGATGCTCACCTGAACTCCAAGGCTTCAACGTGGGATTTGAACCTGCGACACCAAACATGATCCTCACGGACGAGGAGGAGGAGGAGGAGGGGGAGGGAGTTCCTGTCTGACCCCCTCCCCTCTTTAAAATTGTCCAGACTCCTCCTGGGATCCTCACTGCTGCACCGACTGTCTTTATGTAACACCTCCATATTTTGACCTCCATTTTCCACGATTCCTCCTGCGACTTCGACCCCCCAACCCCCAGGTGAGGTGCGGGGCCCCAGCATGCAGCCAGTGAAAATCCTCGTTCTGGGGGCTGGGGATTCTGGGAAAACAGGTGAGGAAAACGCTGACAAATGTGGATTTATCAGTCATTTCTTGCAGAATTTTGAAATATTTTTGTGGATTTTGTTGCATAGATTTTCTCTGTCGTTGACTGACACAACCCGGGTTCCATCTCTTTTGTCTTTTTAAAAAAAAGTTTAAGTCAACACATATTTGATGCTTTTACATTGTTTTTGTCCCATATTTTTTCATTTTATGAAGATTTTTTTCTTGTGTTTTGCTGCTAAATTCTGTTTTGTGACCGTCAGCAGACACTTTAGGTCTATCGGTCTAGTTGGGTCAATTTCCTTTAAGTTATCTGAAATTTAAAATAGATTTTAAGCATCTCTAATTTATTTTTATCTTATTTTGTGTGTATTCTCCTTTTTAATTGGTCATATAAAAGATGTATTAAAAGATATTTTCACCAATGTGATAACATTTCAGGGTTTTTTTCAACTTTTGTTTTATTATTTTTGCATATATAATAGAAAGACTAAAAAACAAGAACAGAAAAGTTTACTTAGAATTAAATGTTTTCATTCAAAGATTTTTAAAATTATTAAGATCTAAAGTTTGAGTTGAATAAAAAATATTTCGATTAAAGTTTTAAAAAGTTAGCTTGCTACATGTCCAGACGCCCGATGGACAGCGCAGCGTGCTAGCAAGCTCCTCTGTAGCGAGCTCCAATGTATTGTGTTAGTGAGCTCCGCTGTAGCATGCTAGCTAGCTCCTCATTAGCCAATTAGCTAGCTTTGCATTAGTATGCTAGCGAACTCCACTATAGCGAGCTAGTGAGCGCCACTATAGAATGCGAGCAAGCTCTTCTGTAGCAAGTTAGTGAGCACCACATTAGTATGCTAGCGAGGTCCTCGATAGCGAATTAGTGAGCTCTGGTGTAGTAAGCTAGTGCACTCCGCTGCATTGAGCTAGCGCGCTCCGCTGTATTAAGCTAGCAAGCTACGCTGTTCACCGGGCGTTTGGATAGCCTAGTGAGCCAATTCCACTGAATCCTCACTTCAGCCAGTTGGACAAACCCAATCAGGACCACATCTTCTGCCCACCTTTAAACCATATAGGCCCCACTTGCTGGGTATTTAGTGTTTTTTTTTTCTTTTTTCAATTTAATGTGTTTCAATCAATTATCGTTTGTTAGACTGATTTAGTGACAGCTTTTGATCTCATTCTACATGTAGACAGTGTTAATATTCTATTCTATCCTATTCTACGTTGTGTCTGCAGCGCTTTGCGTCCGCTTCATCACCAGACGTTTTATAGGAGAATATGACCACAGAAGAGGTGAGTCGGACTCATTTCTGCCGCGCGTCCTGACTCCTCCCATAACGTGACGGACCCTCCTGCAGAGATGACGTACAGGTGCAGCCGGACGCTGGACCACGAGGACGTGGATCTGGAGATCCTGGATTTACCTTCTAAGGTTCCTTTTTTTAACTCATATTTTTAAGTGATATTCTAGGAACAGAAACTGTGACGCTTTTTACTGTTTACAAAAAAGGATTATTTCAAAATAAGTCTATTTTTTAAATAACGTTTTGAGGGGTTTTTTGGACATAAATACACAAAAACAAACAAAGAAATATCTAGAATGATCAAAAATCAAAAGTAACAAGAAGTAAATAAACAAAAATACAACGCATTAGAGTTTTTCTTTACTTCAACAACGAACTACTTCCTGCTCCACAGGTTCTGGAGGTCCAGGAGAGTCTCCCTGCGTCTCTGGAGTCCTCCATCTGCTGGGCTGATGGTTTCCTCCTGCTGTACTCCATCACCCAACGCCTCACCTTCATGGAGGTTCCTCGACTCAAGGCGCTTATTGACAAAACCAAACACTCTCTCAGTACGTTGATATTTATTGTTTTTTTCCTGCAGATTGAAACGTTCCTTCATCTCACGTCAATAAAGTTTTAGAAATGATAAAAAAAGCGTACTGCAAGTTTGGATATCTGGTCTCCTCACATCCAATAACAGCTACAGAGTTCTATTCCCACTGGTTTGTAGAAGTGTTTGATGAACTGCTGAACTGGACTGTGTTTGCTCGACTGTCTGCGTCACACACACACACACACACCCCTACATGCACACAGATGGAGCAGAGACACAGGCCTTGTTTGGTATAGTAGGTAGAGCGTCCAGGATGAACACCACCGACTCATGAAACTGCTTTACTGTCACTTCACCGAGTGTGTGTGTGTGTGGGTGTGTGTCTGTGTGTGAATACACGTGTGTGTATGCTCATGCATTGCTGTATCTGTGTGAAACTCTGTGTGCATGTGCTTTGGTTATGTCTATTGATATGTGTATCGGTGTGTCTGTCTGTATCGGTGTGTGTCTGTGTGCACATGTGTGTGTCTGTGTGTGTGCTTACGTGTGTGGGGGGTGTGTGTGTGTTAGTCCCTCCCACAGTGCTGGTCGCCAACAAGGCCGACCTGGAAGTGGGCAGGGAGGTGACAACAGAGGAAGGACAGACACTAGCTAAAGATTTAAGGTTGGAGTGTTTGCGGTGCTTTTACTTTGAAGTTTTGAGTTCTTCCTTCTGGCTGTGAGACGTCGCTCCACCGTTTCCATGTGTGTAGATGCAGCTTCAGAGAGCTCTCTGTGGCTGAGGCCGCTTCAGGAGTGGAAGCAGCGTTCCTTCAGCTCATCAGGTTTGTTCAGTCTTTGGGGGGTGTTATAATAATGATTCACATGTTACAAATACATTTAAAATGTTGTATTGTGCAAATAAAACTGTTCCAAACTGCATCATATTTGTATTTAAACAACAACCCTCCATAGTATAGAGAATATTGGTGTTTTGCTCCAAACATCGATCTGTTTCTGTGTAAGTTGTTCTGTTTTGTGTTAACAGGCAGGTGTTGGACCAACAGCGCCCCCTGCCTGACCGTCGCTCCTACATGCTGACGGTCCGGCACGCTCTGACCCGGAAACTGACCCGGTCAAAGACCATGCAGTGGTGACTTCTGCCAACAAAGATCACCTGTTTCTGCGTTTAAATGCATCGCGAGGACCGGCATGTGTGTTCCTGTATTTATTACATTAAGAGGACACAAGTGACCTCACAGTGACCTTTCTGCTTTTTGGGGGACATGTGATCCATTCTGATTTAAGGAAATGCAGTTTTGAAGTTTAATGTGATTCAGGGGTGTCAAACTCAGACGCACAAGAGGGCAAAAATCCAAAACACACGTTAGGTCGCGGGCTGAACAGGAGAAACATTTATTGAACACTCTAAAACTGTTTTTAAAACTTCCAAACTGTAACTTTTTAACATAATTATGAACTAGATACATAACATTTCCTGTGATAATGCTAGTGTGAATGCTGTAAGCTGAATTTGACCGCTGACGATGATAGCCAGCTAAAATATTAGCTAAATGCCAAACAGGCATTAAAAAACAACAAAAAAAACCCCTTAAGTTATTCAAAACAGCTAGCATGGAGCCAAAAAACTAGCTAAAGTTCAAAATAGCCCAAAATAAACGACAAAAAAGCCTACATTTGCAAAAACAACTAGCATGTCGGGGAAATTTTAGCCAAACTCCAAAATGGAAAAAAAAAATTTTGAAAAAAAGCTCAAATTAGCCGAAACAGATGTAGCTGAAATATTAGCTAAACTCCAAAACAGCCTTTAAAAAAAAGAAAATTAGCCCAAATTAGCCAAAACAGCTAACATTTAGCTGAAACATTAGCCATACTCCAAGATAGACAAAAAAGCCTAAACTAGCTAAAAACAGCTAGAATGTAGCTGAAATATTAGCTAAACTACAAACCATCCTAAAAAAACTAAGAAAAAAAGCCTAAATTAGCCAAAACAGCTAGCATGGAGCTGAAATATTTGCCAAACTCCAAAACATCCAAAAAGTTCTTAGTAAATGCCAAAATAGTCCAAAAAGCTAGCAGAATGCAATTTTTAAAACTTTGAAACTGTAACTTTTTTAACATAATTCTGAATAATAAAAAGGCAGGAATATTATTCCAGAATAAATCAACTAGATTAAGAATAAGGTCTGATTCAGATCAATTTAGGATCAAGGATTTTATGCTGCTAAAAAGTTCAAATAATGGCCATTCTTTTAATTAAACTTTGTGAATTTAAGTTTGGGGGGATAAATAAAAGCAGCAACTAAATAAAACATCAAAGACAAAAAATGTTTGTACAGATCAGGTTAAAAAAGATGTGAGATAAATTTTAAAAACAGCAAAAATTGGCATTTTCCTTTCATGTCATGTGACTTTCCCTCCACTGGGGGGCACTGCAGGCTTTTTGGTTGATGATGAGGAGAGATGAGTAATATTTAAAGTTTCTGAAACAAAAGGTTTTTGGAAAAAACGATGACTAAAAATCAGAGTAGAACGTCAAAGCCACATTTATGTAGAATCACTTTTGAAGAGCTCAGCTCCGCTTTATCGTTGTCATAAAACGTGTTTAATAAAAGCACTATGTGTCGATAAACCTGTCTGTTTGTGATGAACTCACTACAGTAGATAATCAGAGCACTTTTGCATCATTTTTCTGTTTCTTCACATTCTCAACACTTTCTAAACTTTATGAGAATTTTAAAAACTAAAAAAAAAAGAAAGCAGACAGACGGAAAAATAAGACAAAAGATGACAAATAAGAAGGAAAGAATCCTGGGGTTTGGTTGGCAGTTTGACAGTCAGACAGCAGGCAGAAAAAGAGAAAGTTCTGTCGTCACAGTTACACTGAACACAGCATCTGGAGACAGATGGAAACATTGATGTTTTCCTTTGCTTTGTTCCCCCATAGAACACTTATTATACAATGACTCCACCCTGCTGCCACCAAAGAGCCTCACAGACTTTAAACAAATAAACTCAGATATAATGACAGATTTGGAAGGAGTGGTTGGAATTGTATAATTTCTCATGTGAAAAATTGCCTTTTTTTCATTTTCTCCAATTGTTTTGATCATTTCTTGCGTATTCGGGGCTTGTTTTGAAGTTATTGACTGATATAGACTTTTTAAAGGTTGGATTATTGTCAGAAAGACAAGTCCTGCTCCTGATTTGATGACTTGTAGGAGCAATCTTTGGTTGCTTTTTACTACCCATTGTTAACCATTCAGGTAGGATTCATCCATTGACTGTATAATATATGTCTATGGGTTCATCTAATGCCAAACAACATTGGAGTTTTGCTTACAGAAACTAGACATGAGAAACACAAGACAATAAATTATATTTATTTTTTTATTTAAAAGGAACAGGACAAAAAAAACACGATACAATTTTAAATGCGATCGATGGCATGTCCGCAGGCCATCTAGCTAACAGCTAATTTGCAGACTAGGTACGTGCCTTAAATGCTTCTTCGATTAATTATCTTCAAAAGGTCAAATTATTTTTGTTTTTTGTCAATGATTTGGCTGAATTGACAAATTCATTTTTTTTTGCATAGATGGACCGGGGTTAACTGATAAATGTTGTTAGTTCAGTGGCTCCGAAGCTACGCATCTAGCCACTTAGCCTCCAGATGGCTAGACACTAAGCACCTTGTCACAGCCTTAAAATGGCTAGCAAATAAGCACCTAGCCACTTAGCCTTGAAATGTCTAGAAACTAAGCACCTACCCACAGCCTCAAAATGGCTAGCAACTAAGTGCCTAGCCACAGTCTTGAAATGGCTAGCAAATAAACACCTTGCCACAGGCTCAAAATGGCTAGCAACTAAGCGCCTAGCTACAGACTCGAAATGGATAGGAACTAAGTCCTTAGCCACAGCCTCGGATTGACTAGCAACAAAGCGACCAGCCACTTAGCCATTAAATGGCTAGCAAATAAGCACATAGTCACTTAGCCTCATAATAGCTGGCAACTAATCATTTCTTCAATTTAGTCTTAAGATTGCGACCAATCTTAGCTAGCACCTGAGCACCTAGACACTTAGCTTCAAAAGGGCTTTCAAATGAGTGCTTAGCAATGTAGCCTTAAAATAGCTAGCAACAATGCACCTAAAAGGGGATATCAACCAAGTGCTTAACAACTTAGCCGTCAAATAACTAGCAGCTATGGTAAGCGTCTAGCCACTAAGCCTCAAAAAGGTTATCAACTAAGCGCCTAGCACCTTAGCTTTAAAATGGCTAGCAACTAAGTACCTAGCCACTTAGCATTGAGATAGCTAGCAACATAGCACCTAGCTGCTTACTCTTAAAATGGCTCGTAACTAAGCACCCAGCAACTTAGCCTCAAAATGGCTTCCAACTAAATCCTTAGCCAATTAGCTAGCAACCACTGACTGTATAGTCACTAGACATAGCGATCCCTCCCCTTCTGTGTTCCAAACAGGAAGTACCCGGAGGTTCCCAAGAAGGCCAAACTCCTATAGACTTCCACTGAGAAATAGACAGTTATGACTCATTCATTCTATTTATCAGAATAATCGTTCCTTTTCTTAAATCTTACTGTTTTTTTAACATCTTCTTTATAATCCTCAGTTTTTTTAAGATAAACGGGCCAGCGGGCCCCACCTTGAACGTTGACTCATGGTTGGAGACAGTAGTTCCTCTAAAAACATGACAGAGCGACTCCGACCAATCACTGTCGACTGGTTTCAAGATGGCGGCTGAGGATCAGGAAGCCACGGTGACGGCTGTCACTTATTTCGCGAGGGCCGCAGGTGCATTCTCTACGAGTGACGTCAACACCTCGCTTTGTCCAGTGAATTAAGCAACTGCACCTAGCCACTTAGCCTAGCGACTAACTAGCATTTTTAGTGGCTAATTGCTAGCAAGTTCGAGCCATTCTAGAAGTTCAGAACATTTTTCATCCTCTAAATAATATTTATTTAGCGTCACTCTGAGGAAGACAAATTTAAGAAAGGCAAATCCCCTTATTTGACTTTCCAAAATACAGTAAGAGCATTTGTCTAACTTAGTTAGGTTTGGAGTTAGAGTTAACCCGCCTTAATCCTCTTGTAGCAAATACTTTGCAATAGTTGCCACTTGTGAGCCGTATTTGCCATCCTTACCTTACTCATGAAAAAAGTTTAAAGGAAGTGAATCACATTTATGCTAAACATGTGAGCAGAATGCCAAGGAGCGATGAGGTAAAGCCAGTTTAAGTGTCTGGTTGTGACGGCGCATCAGGGAGGAAACCCATGGCTGAGTCACCCTTCGCTGTGCATCCACCCCATCCCAGCTTTGTTCTAGCGCTCCCCTCGTCTGTGACGCCAACCCATCCCAGCCTCGCCATCACCGGGAGGATGATGTTGATCCAGCAGGAGTGATGTCGGCAGTCACCAAGGAGACAAAAGGTCAGGACCCCATGCCAGCTTTTGGCTCAGAATAGAACAAGAGTCATGCTTGCATCATTGCTCCCATCGACCAATCGGAAGCTGGCAGTGGAAAGCGTGCATCAGAGGTGGAGCAGCCAATCACAGGCGTAGTGCGATTAAAGAGAGGAAAAGCTTTGGCTGGGGTGCAGTTGCATGTTTTTTTCCCTAAAGAGGTTTGTAGTAAATGTTATTTAATCTCTGTTAATAACAGCAGGATGCTGGTTTAATAAAAACAGACTTTTCTCTCTCCTAGAGTCCAAAAAAGACATTCGATTTTGGTTTATCTGGAAGTTTTTCATCTCCTTTTCTTCAGAAACAAAGTAGTTTCATGGCAAACATGATCATTCATTTACCCCCCAGATGATGGTGAATTATTCAAGGCTTCTGGGAAGGATGTGCAGTTTCAGAGCAGAACTGTGCATAGGGCAATGCTGGGGTGGAAAGTTGATTCATGCAATTAAAGGAAGGACGCCTGCAGAGGCTTTCCCAAAAGAGAAAGCACAAAGAAGGAGAAGGGTCAGAAAGAAGAGTTGGTAAACCTGCTTTGTACCTGCTGTTACTGCTCCTCAAAGGTCACTCCAGTCATCCAACACCGCCGGAGAAGAAAAGGAAAGGAAAGGAGGGACACCATGTCCTTTGGACGATGTTAACTGGTGTAGAAAGAATGTGAGAGATCTTCTGGCAAAGAGAGGGAAAGTGACAAATAAGGGAAAAAGTAGGACTGCAATGAGAAACCAGCTGGAGATAAGATGGCGAGTAAAATGACACGATTACATAATACAGCATTGTTTGAATAGGAGACTTGCAGTTCAGTTACTGGGCACCGCACCCTCTTCAATGACCTTTCTGTAAACTGGAAATATAGAAATCTGCTGGTGGCTTATGGACATAATGCCACACATGCATGTTCCTAAACAACCCTTGGACCATTTCCACGCAAAATTTACAACCTTTTTTACGATTTATAGGAGGAACACGGTTAAAACCGTTAACTTACTGGAACTTAATTTCCGATATCAACCAGGATTACATTAATACCTCAAACGACTCATTGACTGGACTTTACACCTCCCACTGGTACCAAATAAAGCATGGTTCCACCTGTAAATGACCCAGTTTTGCTATATATTTATTTTTATGTAATTCCTCTT